>NC_083405.1:138158185-138458185 GCF_020745735.1 Hemiscyllium ocellatum
ATTATATATCGAGGCCAGAAATGAGCAGAAAATCACATTTTAAGCTCACAAATAATTCTGTAAAAAGAATGAAAATGAAGACCGGAGTCTACTTTTGCTTTCAGAAAACTTTATTCGATGAAGGTGTAATTCAAGAGTAGAGAAAAGCTATTATAGATTCTGCTTCTGATGACTGATCATAAGTTGTTTTAATTTGTGTTGACAACTGTATCAGGTAGGCCAGCCCATAAAACATACTGCATGTGATTAGATGTTAGTTCCATGAGGTTGCTCAAGGTTACATATACATAGATAATATGAAAGGTGGTCTTTTGAACAAAACAGATTAAAGTTACAGCAGCTTTTAGGCTTTTTGTGCAATGTATTTTCCCTCAGAGAACCTAGAACATTCTCACATGAACAACATGCATGTTGTTCATTATGCTTGTAGTGGTATCAGTAGGAAAGATATGGAAATTCAAGGAGTCACAAAGGTTTCCCACATACAATTCAATAGTATGTGCTTCTAAATTTGCAGTGAGTTTTATAGCTTTTAAAAAGGAGAAAAACACACCTCCATGTTCTGATTCAAATCTGAGATGAGGAAAATTCCACTTGAAAAAAGGTTATCTTAAAAGGTAGACAAACACTAAGGACTTGGAATGACTCAACAGATGAAAATACTGATGTCAATGTTTTTGAAAGGGTCACTAGAGCGAAAATTTTAATTCTGATTTCTCTCCACAGAAACTGCTCGACCTGCTGAGTTTTCCAGCAATTTCTTTTTTTCCCTGATTCACAGTATCTGCAGTTTTTTAAAAAAATACTCATGTACTTAATTTCTACACCACACGTTGACACCTCACAGAAGTAAAGAAACACAAGTGACTACATAACCACTTACCACTGAATAGGAACAATTGGCAAAAGATGACACTGCAAATCCTTAAGTCACGTGATTAACAAATTGCCACATGGACCTCCTTTAACTATAATGAGTCAACAATTCAGTATTTCCACTTCTATCATCCAAAGTAGAACAGTAGAATGACATTAGTTTCCATGTACTGTCGTTTGCTTAATTTTACTTACAAACATCCTAAGCCCATCATTAATGCAGTTTGTGAATTTAAATTCATAATCAAATCATATAACGAATTGTAACTCTCAAATTGAGTTGGTGTGTTTTGTGGTAATGCAGGAAAGAACCAAAAGACAAGAGCTGTAGTAGATCAATCAAGTCCACTCCATTAAGACTATGGGTGATCTGCTAATCCTCAGCACCTAGTCATCTCTGGAAAAATGTTTGTTGACAAAGACCTCAAACTCAATGCCAAACCAATACTCTCCAAAGCAGTAGTATTAGCCCTCCTGTATGCATCAGAGACATGGGCAGAATCACGGAGTGACAAAACGTAAGTCTCAATCCCAAGTGATTGTATACTATGATGATCATTCAATATGGTGTGACAGATCAGACTGTAACCTTAGATTTACTTTCATGCCAGTCTGCTATAGAATCTCTGACTCAGACCTGAAGATAGTTCATGATCCAAATTCCATTGAATTCTCATCCACAAAGAGAAAAGACTAACAGCCCTCAGAAAATCCCTCATCTACATCTTAAATTGGAGACTCATTTTGAAACCATACCTTCTAATTCTTGATTCCCTGACAAGGGAAACATCTTCTTGGCATTTACTGTCAGGACACCTCAGGATTTTAATGTTCAATAAGATCACCTTTCATTTTTCTAATCCTCAACTGGCACAACTTGCTTCATCCCAAAAACCAGCACAAAGCCTCCGATCTTTCATATTCCAAATTGGGACTTGTTAAAATCTGTGCGCACTCTCCCAGAGATGTTGCATCTCTTGTAGTACCTTTACCCTTACTGATTTGTACTGACAAATCTTCACTGATAGCAAAAGGAGCAAACAAAGACAGTAAAATACCTAAAACACACTTTTATTTGCATGATCTTTGCTGTTCAAGGTGCTTAACAGCCTGGGAAGGCCAATTAATATGGGTGTTCGGTATTTCTGGTATCCTGCGTGTTTGTATTGTATGAATGCATGGAGGATCAACACATCCCATTAATACAAAAATCAAGGATCTGCTCATTTCATTTTGAATGTTTCAACAGAGATAATACTATCCATTTTATTTTATGGACTTCTAATTTGCAGCCACAGAAGAATAATTCATACTGTGATCCTAATCAGACATCCTTCATGTTCCTTAAGAATTCTTCTGCAACGTCACACCCAACTCCCAACCAACCCAATCCTCAACATTGACTCCAGGCTGCATGATGTCGCTACCTGCCCAAACTGAACAAGGAAGCCTCCTGCTGATTACCATGTTCTGACCCTCAGCTGATAATCTTCCATGGTGAATACCACTTCAAAGAAGCATTGAGGGTGGCAAGACTGCAGAATGTATACGAGCTGAGAGACTTCAATGTTCTTCAGCAAAAGTGGCTCAGCAGCATGACTACTGAGAGATGGTCAGGTTCTAATGGGCACAGGTGATCCTAGATCTGTGGCAAATGTGTACAACCTCAATCGATTCAATCTCCTCTCATACACCAATTCAGCCACTCTAGGCAAACTGGCAAACCTTTGCTGCACTCGCTCTACAGCATTCCTGATGAAGGGCTTTTGCCCGAAATGTTGATTTTCCTGTTCCTCAAATGCTGCCTGACCTGCTGTGCTTTCCCACCACCACACTCTTGAAGGTATTGGTGAGACTACACCTGCAATATTGAGCGCAGTTTTGGTCTCCTTTGAGGAAGGATGCTCTTGCTATAGAGCAAGATGCTGCTTTTCCAGACCACACTTTTCGACTCTGATCTCCAGCATCTACAGTCCTCACTTTGTTTTATTTTAGACAATAATCTCTTATGGTACTTTATCAAAAGTTCTCTGAAAATCTAAGAAAACCACATACACTGGCTCCCCCTGATCACTTCTACTAGTTACAGCCTCCAAGAATTCCAGTAGATTGGTCAAGTATGATTTCCCTTCTATAAATCCATGCGGTGTCTGATTCATCATTGATTCCCAAATGCTCGATAATGAACTCTAGCACCTTCCCACTTCCAAATGTTGATCTATAATTCCCCATTTTTTCTCTTCCTCCATTCTTAAATTGTGGACTTACATTAGCTGCCTTCAAAGCTTTAGAAACTGTTCCAGAATCTATAGAATCTTGGACAATGACCTCTATATCTCCTATTTCTAAAGCCACTTAAGTAGTTTGGGATGTAGATTATCAGGCCCTACACCATTTCTCTATTAATCAAGATTTAGTTCAGTTCCTCCCTAATCTCACTAAACTATACGTACCCCATCCTTTTCAGTACATTATTTATGTTTTCTTGTGAAGCCAACTTGAATAACCCAACATATCAAAAATCGGTCAGAGGCACTAGATATTGCAACGGCTATGAGCCCTGACAATAATTTAGCAATAGAACTGAAGGCTTGTGCTCCAGAACCTGCCACGTCACGAGCCAAACTTTTCCAGTGCAGCTAAGAACACTGACATCTACCCAACAATGTGGAAACTTGTCTAAGTATGTCCTATACAGAATAAAGGACAAATCCAACATGGCCAATAACCATTCCATTATTCTACTCTCAATCATTAGTATCATGTGGAAAGCAGTCATCAACAGTATTATCAAGCAGCCCCTGTCCAGCAACAACCTGCTCACTGACGCCCAGTTTGGGGTATACTAGGGCGACATCCAAAGATGTGCAGATTAGGTGAACTGGCGACATTAAAATGCCCATAGTGTCCATGGATGTGCGGATTAGGTGGATTAACCATGGGAAAAATAGGATTACAGGCATATCTGGATGGGATGCTCTTTGGAGGATCAGTGTGGCTCGATGGGCTGAATGGCTGGCTTCCACACTGTAGGGATTCTACGATTCATAACAGCCTTAATTCAAACATGAACAAAAGATCAGAATTCCAGCCGTGGGGACAGAGTGACTGATATCAAGGCAAAGCTGGACCCAACAGGAATCAGAGAACTCAATAACATTAGGCACTTAGATAGTTCTTTAGATAATAGACAATAGGTGCAGGAGTAGGCCATTCTGCCCTTCGAGCCTGCACCACCATTCAATATGATCATGGCTGATCATCCTTCAATCAGTATCCTATCCCTGCCTTATCTCCATAACCCTTGATTCCACTATCCTTGAGAGCTCTATCCAACTCTTTCTTAAATGAATCCAGAGACTGGGCCTCCACTGCCCTCTGGGGTACAGCATTCCACACAGCCACCACTCTCTGGGTGAAGAAGTTTCTCCTCATCTCTGTCCTAAATGGTCTACCTCGTATCTTTAAGCTGTGTCCACAAAAAAAATTCTCTTTAGCTTCCAGGTATTCCAACAACTGGTCTTGTCCAATAGTGGTGGTCTAGACTCGACATGGCAGTCATCCTTGCTGGAGGTTTCTGGCTCAGTATTCCAGTGGTCCGGTATGGTGTTCGCATCTTGACTGCGACTTCAAAATATTCCATTATTCTTTAATCTGCTCTCCCTAAGCCCAGGAACCTTTAACTGAACAGTGATGAATTTTGTCTTAATTTTACTTTTTTATTATGACTTCTGACATTATCAGCACCATGGAAAATACAGTGGAGAGCTTTATATGTAAAAGTACATGTGACAAATTTCAATTCTATTCTACTTAAAGCAACCCATGTCCAAATGGAGTTTGTGCTGACAAATGGCAAATAACATCTGTGCCACATAAGTACCAAGTTGTAAGTCTCACAACACGAGGCTATAGTCCCAAAAGATTTATTTGAAATCACAAACTTCCGGAACACTACTCTTCTGTCAGGTTACTTCACCTGACAAAGGGGCAGTACTCCAAAAGCATGTGATTTCAAACAAACCTGTTGGAATATAACATGGCGTTGTGACTTCTGACTTTGTCCACTCCAGCCCAACATCTCCATACAACCCTTGGTGAGGAGACAGACAATCTAACCACCTCCTTGAATTCAGTGGTGTTACCATAGCTGAATCACCCATCAACATTACCCAGAGGTTACGAATGAGCAGAAACTGAACCAGTCATTAATATTGTAACAGAGTCTAGATTAGAGTGGTGCTGGAAAAGCACAACTGTTCAGGCAGCATCCGAGGAGCAGTAAAATCGACGTTTTGGGCAAACGCCCTTCATCAGGAATACAGGCAGAGACCCTGAAGGGTGGAGAGATAAGTGAGAGGAGGGGCGGGTGGGGAGAAAGTAGCATAGAGTATAATAGGCAAGTGGAGGAGGGGATAAAGGTGATGGGTTGGGGGGTGGGGGGAGGATAGAGAAGAGGAGGGTGGAGTGGATAGGTGGAAAAGAAGATAGGCAGGTAGGACAAGTTATGGGGACAGTGCTGAGCTGGAAGTTTGGAACTGGGGTGAGGTGAGGGAAGGGGAAAATGAGGAAATTGGTGAAGTCCACACTGATGCCCTGGGGTTGAAGTGTTCCGAGGCGGAAGATGAGGCGTTCTTCCTCCAGGCGTCTAGTGGTGAGGGAGTGGCGGTGCAGGAAGTAACAACATGAGCCAGATAAAATTTAGAAACCCTGCAGTGAGTAGTCTCCCCAAAAGCCTGTCTGCCATCTACAAGGCAGAAGTCAGGAGTGTGATGGAATACTTCTCTGACTAGCCTGGATGAGTGGAGCATCAACAACACAAGAAGCTGGATATCATCCAGTAAAAATCAGTTGCTCGAGTGGTACTGCATCCACAAACATTCACTCCCACCACTGTTTAGTTAAGGCAGTGTATACCATCTACAATTTCTGCTGCACAAATTCATCAAGTTTCCTTAGACAGCACCTTCCAAACTCCCTCCCTAATGATATTGTGGGCGTACTGAAATGGATCTTAACAGATCCTGTACCTATCAGTAATGGAGAAGCTCCAATACCATAGAGTTCAAATAGATAATTCACCACCACCCTTGCTAGGGCAACTACGCAATAAATACTGTATCAGCTAGCCCACATCTCACATGTGAATAAGCAAAACTTTTTAAACTAATAATGAGACACTGATGGTATTGAAAAACAATGAGATTATGTCTGTAGTTTGTGTCCTATATTCTGGATGAGTGTTTTGGTTAATAAGTCATCTAACAATAATAGTTTACTGCATTGAAGTTCCAGCTTGCAATACGTACTCAACTACTGGCTTGAAGTCACTTCAGTCTCTCAAGAGTGCTACTACTGACCCAGTACAGAAGGTGATGACAAATGCTAGTGCAATATATGATGATTTCTGAGCTTCTACAAATATTCAAGTATATATGGAAAATCACTCAAATAGGGCTTATAAACTGCAGCTGAGAGGGACTGGGTAGGTTAAGGTCGGTTTCCTTTTGGGAGAAAAAGAAAAGTTTTAGGGGCAATCTATTTGGGGTGGTCAAGATAATGAGAAGATTGGACAGAATGGACAGGCAAGACCAGTTCCCCATACCAGACGGTTAAAAACTCAGGATACAGATCAAAAGGGTAGAAGGATAAGAGGGGACAGGAGGAAAAAAACATTTTTTCCAGAGGATTGCGATGCCTGGAATTTGCTGCCCATTTTGGTAGTTGAGGTAGAAATTCTCAAATCACTTAAGATGAACCAGGATCTGGACATGAAGCACTGTAACCTGCAAGGGTACAGACCAGGTGCTGTCAAGTGAGGCCAGATGGGCGGCTAGTTTACTTAGCCGATTCAGACACAATGGGCTTGATGGCCTCGGAGTTGTAACTTTTCTAGAATTCCAACATACCAAATCAAACAGGCAGCTCTCTTTCAGATGCTGGTCAATGGGCAAAAAGTAATGCAGGTTTTTTCTAATTTGATAATTGATTACTTATTATTGCAATTACAGACCCAAAGCAAGCTCAGGAGGAACTTTCCTTTTAGCAGATACTTGAAGAAAACAAACGCACAAAACACGAGTGAACTATGACGTAGTGTTCAGCGTAGAATGCTTAACAAAAAAATAAAGATTTTGGTCCCATGGTTCCCAATGCTCTCCACCACGGGGTTCCTTGTGTCACACCAAAGTCTAACACAGACTAATTAAAAATATGGCCCTGATTGTGTAGGTAAAAACAATGACTCTAGATGCTGGAAACCAGATTTTGGATTAGTGGTGCTGGAAGAGCACAGCAGTTCAGGCAGCATCCGAGGAGCAGCAAAATTGACGTTTCGGGCAAAAGCCCTTCATCAGGAATAAAGGCAGAGAGCCTGAAGCGTGGAGATAAGCTAGAGGAGGGTGGGGGTGGGGACAAAGTAGCATGGAGTACAATAGGTGAGTGGAGGAGGGGATGAAGGTGATAAGTCAGGGAGGGTGGAGTGGTTAGGTGGAAAAGAAGATAGGTAGGTAGGACAAGTCATGGGGACAGTGCTGAGCTGGAAGTTTGGAACTAGGGTGAGGTGGGGGAAGGGGAAATGAGGAAACTGTTGAAGTCCACATTGATGCCCTGGGGTTGAAGTGTTCCGAGGCAGAAGATGAGGCATTCTTCCTCCAGGCGTCTGGTGGTGCACCGCCGCTCCCTCACCACCACAGTAAAACTCCCGACGTCCCCAACAGTACCTTCCAACGACACTCTCATTCGTTTGGCCGAACTGGTCCTCACCCTTAACAATTTCTCCTTTGAATCCTCCCATTTCCTCCAGACCAAAGGGGTAGCCATGGGCACACGTATGGGCCCCAGCTATGCCTGTCTTTTTGTTGGCTACGCAGAACAGTCGACCTTCCGTAATTACACAGGCACCACTCCCCACCTCTTCCTCCGCTACATTGATGACCACATTGGCACCACCTCGTGCTCCCGCGAGGAGGTTGAGCAATTCATCAACTTCACCAACACATTCTACCCTGACCTTAAATTTACCTGAACCATCTCTGACACCTCCCTCCCCTCCCTGGACCTCTCCATCTCCATTAATGACGACTTATTTGACACTGACTTTTTTTTTTTACAAACCCACCAACCCCCACAGCTACCTGGATTACACCTCTTCCCACCCTACCTCTTGCAGAAATGCCATCCCGTATTCCCAATTCCTCCGCCATATCTGCTCCCAGGAGGACCAGTTCCACCACAGAACACACCAGATGGTCTCCTTCTTTAGAGACTGCAATTTCCCTTCCCACGTGGTTAAAGATGCCCTCCAATGCATCTCGGCCACATACTGCACCTCCGCCCTCAGACCCCACCCCTCCAACCGTAACAAGGACAGAACGTCCCTGGTGCTCACCTTCCACCCTACCAACCTTTGCATATACCAAATCATCCACCGACATTTCTGCCACCTCCAAAAAGACCCCACCACCAGGAATATATTTCCCTCCGCACCCCTTCCACAAAGAGCATTCCCTCCGTGACTACCTGGTCAGGTCCACGCACCCCCCCCCCCCCCCACAACCCACCGTCCCATCCTGGCACCTTTCCCCTGCCATCACAGGAACTGCAAAACCTGCACTCACACCTCCTCCCTCACCTCCATCCAAGGCCCTAAAGGAGCCTTCCACATCCAAAGCTTTACCTGCACATCCATCAATATCATTTATTGTATCCATTGCTCCCGATGCGGTCTCCTGTACATTGGAGAGACTGAACGTCTCCTAGCAGAGCGCTTCAGGGAACATCTCCTGGACATCCGCCCAGTCAACCTCACCGCCCTGTGGCCCAACATTCCAACTCCCCTTTCCACTCTGCCGAGGACATGGAGTTCCTGGGTCCCCTTCACCACCACACGCCTGGAGGAAGAATGCCTCATCTTCCACCTCGGAACACTTCAACCCCAGGGCATCAATGTGGACTTCACCAGTTTCCTCATTTCCCCTTCCCCCACCTCACCCTAGTTCCAAACTTCCAGCTCAGCACTGTCCCCATGACTTGTCCTACCTGCCTATCTTCTTTTCCACCTGTCCACTCCACCCTCCTCCCTGATCTATCACCTTCATCCTCTCCCCCACTCACCTATTGTACTCCATGCTACTTTCTCCCCACCCCCACCCTCCTCCAGCTTATCTCTCCATGCTTCAGGCTCTCTGCCTTTATTCCTGATGAAGGACTTTTGCCAGAAATCTCGATTTTGCTGCTCCTTGGATGCTGCCTGAACTGCTGTGCCCTGATTGTGTAGCCATTCTATGATTCTACAATGGAAAGCCCATTTTGCATGTGCTGACTCTCTAAAGAAGTAATTCACAAAATGCCAATCTGTGGACTTCTCTCCTGCACATTCTTCCCATCCAGGTAAACCAATTCTCTTCTGAAAGCTTCTATTCTGTTGTGGTTCTGTTTGCCGAGCTGGAAGTTTTTGTTGCAAACGTTTCGTCCTCTGGCTAGGCGACATCATCAGTGCTTTGGAGCCTCCTGCGAAGCGCTTCTTTGATGTTTCTTCCAGTATTTATAGTGGTCTGTCCTTGTCGCTTCCGGTTGTCAGTTTCAGCTGTCCGTTGTAGTGGTTGGTATATTGGGTCCAGGTCGATGTGTTTGTTGATGGAGTTTGTGGATGAATGCCATGCCTCTAGGAATTCCCTGGCTGTTTTCTGTCTGGCTTGCCCTATGATAGTAGTGTTGTCCCAGTCGAATTCATGCTGCTTGTTGTCTGCGTGTGTGGCTACTAGGGATAGCTGGTCGTGTCGTTTCGTGGATAGTTGATGTTCATGTATGCGGATTGTTAGCTGTCTTCCTGTTTGTCCTATATAGTGTTTTGTGCAGTCCTTTTGTGCAACTCACCAATAGAATAAATAACACACTAAGGAATCTACAAAAAAACGGACAGATAACCAAAGCTGACCTACAAAGAACGAAACCGGAAAGCAACAACACCCCCAGATTCTACGGACTACCTAAAGTACACAAACCAGACATCCCACTCAGACCCATAGTATCACTACCAGGGACACCATCATACAAACTGGCCAAAGAACTACAACAGAAACTGAAACACCTGGTCAGCGGATCCAAACACTCCATACAATTAACACAGGAATTCTTGAACATCATCAGAAATATACACATAGACAAAGAAGAAACCACATGATCTCATTCGACATGACGGCACTGTTCACTTCGATTGACAAAACCCTAGCCAGAGAAACAATAGCCAACCTACTGGACATACAGAATAGAAAACAGGACGCGGAACCTATCAACAAAGACGGCATATTTAAACTACTGGACTTGTGCCTCACTACACACTTTACATTCAACAACCAGATATACGAACAAATCAACGGAACACCCATGGGATCACCAATCTCGGGACTCATAGCAGAGGCAGTTATACAAAGGTTAGAACAAACAGTCCTACCACAAATTCAACCCAAACTCTGGGTCAGATATGTCGATGACACGCTTGTAATCATCAAAAACACGGAAATAGAAAAAACACACCGGATCATCAACGCCACACTCACAGGAATCCGATTCACGAGAGGAGGACAGCCAACTCCCATTCCTAGACGTGAGAGAACACCGAACGGAGAATTCACCACAAGGGTATACAGGAAAGCAACACACACAGACCAAGTCCTAAACTTTGAAAGTAACCACCCCAACACACAAACGAAGCTGCATCAGGACACTATTCAAAAGAGCTACAACACACTGCAGTACACCAGAACTGCAAAAAGAAGAAGAGGAACACCTATACAAGGTATTCGCCAAAAACGGATACCCGCGCAACTTTATCAACAGATGCCTAAGAGAAAGACCACGGAACGAGGACATGCCACAACCAAAAGGACTAGCCACACTACCATACATCAGGAGCGTTTCAGAACTGACAGCCAGACTACTGCGACCCTTAGGACTCATAACGGCACACAAACCAACAGCCACGCTCAGACAACAACTTACTAGAACGAAGGACCCGATACCCAACATGAGCAAAACTAATGTAGTATACAAAATACCATGCAAGGACTGCACAAAACACTACATAGGTCAAACAGGAAGACAGCTAACAATCTGCATACATGAACATCAACTAGCCACGAAACGACATGACCAGCTATCCCTAGTAGCCACACACGCAGACAACAAGCAACATGAATTTGACTGGGACAACACTACTATCATAGGGCAAGCCAGACAGAAAACAGCCAGGGAATTCCTAGAGGCATGGCATTCATCCACAAACTCCATCAACAAACATATTGACCTGGACCCAATATACCAACCACTACAGCGGACAGCTGAAACTGACAACCGGAAGCAGCAAGGACAGACCATTATAAATACCGGAAGAAACATCAAAGAAGCGCTTCGCAGGAGGCTCCAAAGCACTGATGATGTCGCCTAGCCAGGGGACGAAATGTTTGCAACAAAAACTTCCAGATCGGCGAACAGAACCACAACAACGAGCACCCGAGCTACAAATCTTCGCACAAACTTTGAGCTTCTATTCTATTCTCAGCAGTGTATTCCAGACCCTAACCACTTGCCATCGATTCTTTCAGCAACCTGTACCCTCAGTTTCTTAATCCTTCAACAATGGGAACAGCTTTTATCTACTTTGTCCCAATTCCTTACTATTTTGAATATCCCTATTAACTTGCCCCTCAAGCTTTGTTCTGGAAGGAGAACAGTCCCCGCTTATCTATCAATGACTTGGATGACAGACGTGCGAATACCATCACCAAGTGTGCAAATGACAGGAAATAGGCAAGCAGCCAGTAATGAGGGCGAAACAAGGAGTCTACCAAGGAAGATAGACAGTTGGACAAGAACTTGGTAGATGGAATATAATGTCACAAAGTGAGAGAGCACTGTAGCAGAAAGAAAAGCAGGAACGTTATTTAAATCAAAGCTACAGCTCTGAGGGATTTGTGGTATTCTTTCATGAGTGAATAAAAGCTCGCAGCCAAGTTCAGCAGATAACATGCAAGTCAAGTGAAATATTGGTCATTATTTCAAATGGAATGGAATGTAAAATAGGCGTTGCTAAAACAATACAATGCACTTGTCATATGACAGTGGAATACGGTGCAGTTTAGTCTCCTCCTCTCAGGGGCAACAAGAGCTTGGAAGCAGTCCAGAGAAAGTTCACTAGGTTGATTCTAGGTATGGAGGGCTTTCCTTATAAAATAATGGCTAGGTAGGTTGGAGTTTTAATCACTGGAGTTTAGAAGAATGAGAGGAGACCTTATTGAAATATACAAGATTCTTAGGAGGCTTGACAAAGTAATGGCGAAAGATTGTAGGAGAGTCTAAGACCACAGGGCTTGATCCAGAGTAAGAGATCGCAATTTAAGACAGAAATGAGGAGGAATCTCTTCTCTCAGACGGTCCTCTAACTGCGGAATTTTTTTGAAATCACAAAGGGCTGTAGAGGCTGGGTCATCAGGTATACTCAAGGCTGAGATAGATTTTGAATCAGTAAGGAATTGAGGGATAAGAGTGAAGGGAAGGAAAGTGGAGTTGAGAATGATTAGATCAATGATGATCTCTCAGGTGGGCCAAATGGTTGTCTTCTGTTCTTGCATCTTACTGTCAATCTATTTATGGAACTGCAGTTCCTCACCTCTGGAACCACTCAATCTTCTCCGCACCCTCTTCAATGCCGTCATGTCCTATCTAAAAAGTGATGCCCAGAACGGGCAGTAATAATCAAGTTGAGGTCAAACTCATGATTTGTAAAAGTATAACTTTCTTGCCTTTGCAATCTATGTTCCATGATTTTATACTTTTATTAATTACGTTGTGAGCCTGTCTTACTAACATTTCTGCACATTTACATTCAAGTTCCTCTGCTCATCCATTCCCTTTAGAATTGTGCCTTTAATTTTATAGGGTCTCTGCATTCTTCCTAATAACCTTCAACATTCTTAGCATTAAATTTAAATTTCCCACTATTTCAATACTCCCTCCCCTCCACACCCACCAAGCTGATATACATTTCTGAAGTTAATGCTGCCTTTCTCATGGCTTACAATACTTCCAAGTTTTAAAAGATTTGCAATTTTGAAATTGTGTTCTGTTCACCAGATATACCAGATCAATGTCATTAATACACACCTGGAAGAGGAACCCTGATCCCCAGGGAACTAGAAACAACCTTTCTCTCGTCCAAAAAACAATCAATCATTCATTCACCATTACTCTTCATTTCCGTCACTTGGCCAATTTTGTATTCATATTGCTAATACCTATTTTATTCTGAGACCTAACAGGTCTGTTGTGCAGCAGCTTATCAAATGCCTTTTGCAAGTCCATTATACCACATGAACAGCACTAGCCTCATCAATCCTATTATTGCACGGAAAAACTCAATCAAGTTTTTCTTCAACAAATCAATGATAACTTTCCTTAGTTAAACCACATTTGCCCAAGTGACAATCAATTTTGTCCTAACTTGTTTCTACAAGTTTCCCTATCGGAAAGGCAATCACAATTCTTCAGTCCTTTGGCACTGCTTCGGTCTCAAAAACAGACTAAGTAGTTGGGTCAACGGCTCCGCAATTTCTACTCATTTTCTGCAGTATAATTGGATGAATCTCATTTGGTCTCTGTGCTTTTATTAACTTTTAAATTAAGATAGCCCACTCATACCTCCAGCTGATTGCAATAATGGAAATGTCAGAACCCCAGAACAAAACCTGGCTTGATAGTGTTGGATTATGTCCGAAACATCGATTCTCCTGTTCCTTTGATGCTGCCTGACCTGCTCCGCTTTTCCAGCAACACATTTTTAAGCTCTGGCTTGATAGTGTAACAAACAAAACATGTGATCTAAGTTACAATAGTGGTTAGTCACAAACATATCCACACGAGGCTGCCCATTTCTTTGAACAAATGAGCAAGTTTATCACAAAAAGTTTAGATAAATAAAAGACAAAGATTTTAAAACAGTTGGTAAAACAACGTTTCAACATGTTCCCCCAACATTATCCTTTTTGGACCTATTCAATGCCAAAAAAATTTCACCCCGTTGACTCGGTTCCAAGTCCACTGGCATGTACTTTTCACATCTGATAGCCAATTTCTTTTCAGTTTTGACAACTTGACAATCCTTATTCAAACTCTCTTGGCTTGAATCCTTCACTAACAAAAACAATGGCTATAGATCTAAGCTCTGCAGTCTTGCCACATCCAGTCATGAATGGTACTGGACAATTAAACTACTAATTTGCGGCGGCACAGCTCCACAAACATCCCCATCCTCTCTGATGGAAGAGCCCAACACATCTGGACATAAGATGATGCTGAAGCATTTGCAACAATCGTTAGCCAGAAGTGCCGAGTCGATGATCGATCTCAGCGTCCTCCTGTGGTCATCAGCATGACAGAGGACAGTCTTCAGCCAATTTGAATCACCCCATATGATAACAAGAAACTGTTGGAGACACTGGATACTGCAAAGACTATAGGCCCTGATAACATTTCAGCAATAGTGCTGTCGATTTTGCTCCAAAGTTGCCGAAGCTGAACTTTCCAAAACAATTATAACACTGACATCTCAGACAATATGGAAGATTGCCCAGCTATGATCAGCATACAAAAAGCAAGGCATATCCAATCCACCAATTAGTACCTCATCAGTCTACTCTTGATCAGCAGTATTGGAAGGTGTCAGCAGGTGACATCACACAGCTCAGTAAACCTGCTTAATGATACTCAGTTTGGGTTCCACCATGGCCGATCAGTTCCTAACCTCATTATAGCCTTATTTCTAACATGGACAAAAAGAGGTGAATTCTAGAGGTGAGACTAGAATGACAGCCTTTGACATCATAGAGTCATAGAATATAGCACAGAAACAGACCCATGGATCAGACTTGTCCATGCCGACCAGATACCCTAGCCTAATCTAGTCCCATTTGCCAGCACTTGGCCCGTATCCCTCCAAACCCTTCCTATTCGTATACCAATCCAGATGCTTTTTAAATGCTGTAATTGGATCAGCCTCCACCACTTCCTCTGGCAGCTCGTGCCACACACGCATTACTCTGTGAGAGAAAATGTTGCTCCTTAGGTCCCTTTTATATCTTCCTCTCTCACTCTAAACCAATGCCCTCTAGTTCTGGACTCCCCCATAACAGGGAAAAGACCTTGTCTATTTACCCTATCCATGCCCCTCATCATTTTGTAAACCTCTATAAGGTCACCCCTAAGCCTCCGACGCTCCAGGGAAAACAGTGCCAGCCTGTTCAGACTCGCCCTACAGCTCAAAATCTCCAACCCTGGCAACATCTTCCAAGTCTTTTATAAACCCTTTCAAGTTTCACAACATCCTTCCGATAGGAGGGAGACCACAAATGCATGCAATATTCCAAAAATCGCCTAACCAATGTCCAGTACAGCGGCAACATGACTTCCCAACTCCTGTACTCAATACTCTGACCAATAAAGGAAAGCACACCAAACACCACCTTCACTATCCTATCCACCTGCAAATTTACTTTCAAGGAACTATAAGCCTGCACTTCATGGTCTCTTTGTTCAGCATCACTCCCCAGGACCTTAATAGTAAGTGTATAAGTCCTGCCCTGATTTGCTTTTCCAAATGCAGCACCTCCCCTTTATCTAAATTAAACTCCACCTGCCACTCCTCAGCCCAATGGCCCACCTGATCAATATACCATTGCACTCGGAGGTAACCTTCTGCGCTGTCCACTCCACATCCAATTTTGGTGTCATCTGCAAACTTACTATAACTCCTATGTTCACATCCAGATCACTCAAATACATTATGAACAGTAACGATCCTTGTGGCACTCCATTGGTTACAGGCCTCCAGACTGAAATACAACCCTCCACTGATACCCTCTGTCTTCCACCTTTGAGCCAGTTCTGTATCCAAATGGGTAGTTCTCCCTGTGTCCCATGAGATCTAACCTTGCTCACCAGTCTCCCAAGAGGAACCTTATTGAACATCTTACTGAAATCCATAAAGATCATGTCTAGCTCTCTGCCTTCATCAATCCTCTGAATTTTTTGAAGTAACAATCAAGTTCGTGAGACATGATTTTCCACACACAAAACCATGCTGACTACCCCAATCAGTTCTTTCCATTCCAAATATATATAAATCCTGTCCCTCAGGATCCCCTCCAATAATTTGCCCACCACCAATGTCAGGTTCGCCAGTCTATTATCCCCTGGCTTTTCCTTACCACCAATATTAAATAGTGGCACCATATTAGTCAATGTCCAGTTTTCTGGAACCTCACCTGTGACTATTGATGATACAAATATCTCAGCAAGGGGCCCAGCAAGCACTTCTCTAGCTTCCCACATAGTTCTAGGGTATACCTCATCAGGTCTTGGGAATTTATCCACTTTTATGCGTTTCAAGACATCCAGCACTTTATCCTTTGTACTGTGAACATTTTTCAAGATTTCTATTTCCGCACATTTTATATCTTCAATGTCCTTCTCTACAGTAAACATTGATGCAAAATTCTCTTTTAGTATCTCCGTTATCTCCTGTGGCTCCACACACGGGCTGCTTTGCTGGTCTTTGAGGGATCCTATTCTCTCCATAGTTACCCTTTTTTCCTCAACATATTTGTAAAAACCCTTTGGATTCTCCTTAACCTTATTTGACAAAGCTATCTCATGTCTCCTTTTAGTCCTCCTGATTTCCCACTTAAGTATACTCCTCTTGCCTTTATACTGTAAGGATTCTATAGATCGTTCCTGTTTGTACCTGACATTCCTTTTTCTCAACCAAATCCTCAATTTCTCTGGTCATCCAGCATTCCCCACACCTATCAGCCTTTCCTTTCACCCTAACAGGAACATACTGTCTCTGGACCCTCGTTATTTCATTTATGAAAGCTTCCCATTTTCCAGCCAATCCCTTTACCTGTGAACATCTGCCCCCAATCAACTTATGCAAGTTCTTGCCTAATACTGTCAAAATTAGCCTTCCTCCAATTTAGAACTTCAACTTTTAGATCCGGTCTATCCTGTTGAGGTTAGAAACAGGAAAGGAGGGGTCATACTGTTGGGAGTTTTCTATAGGCCTCCAAATTGTTCCAGGGATGTAGAGGAAAGGATAGCAAAGGTGATTCTCGATAGCAGCGAATGTAACAGGGTAGTTATTATGGGGACTTTAACTTCCCTATTATTGACTGGGAAGACAATAGTTCAAGTAGTTTAGAGGTCAGTTTTTGTTCAGTGTATGCAGGAAGGTTTGCTGACACAGTATGTAGATAGCCCAACAAAGGGCAATGCCACATTGAATTTGGTAGTGTGGAATGAGCCTGGCTAGGTGTTAGATTTGGAGGTAAGTGAGCACTTTGGCGATAGTGACCATAATTTGGTTATGTTTACTATAGCAATGGGCAGGTATAGGTATATGTCAAGAGTATGGTGCTGCAAAATCACAGCAGGTGAGATCCTGATGAAGGGCCTTTGCCTGAAACGCAGATAATCCTGCTCTTCGGATGCCGCCTGACCTGCTGTGCTTTTCCAGCACCACATTCTTGACTCTAACCTCCAGCATCTGCAGTCCTCACTTTTGCCTTGGGATAGGTATATACCGCAGGGAAAGAAGCATAACTGGGGGAAAGGTAATTATGATGCAATTAGATAAGATTTAAGATGGGGAAGAAAACTGCAGGGAATGGACACACTTGAAATGTGGAGCTTATTTAAAGGAACAGCTACTGTGGGTCCTTGATAAGTATATACCTGTCAGGCAGGGAGGTAGTTGTCGAAACAGCGCGCCATGGTTTACTAAAGAAGTTGAAGCTCTTGTCAAAAAGCAGAAGGCTTATGTAAGGATGAGGCATGAAGGATCAGTTAGGGGACTGGTGGGTTATAAGTTAGCCAGAAAAGATCTAAGGAGAGGGCTAAGAAGAGCCAGGAGGGGACATGAGAAGTTGTTCGCAGATAGGATCAAGGAAAATCCTAAGGCCTTCTATAGATATATCAGGAAGTAAAATAATGACTAGAATAAGATTAAGGCCAAAGACAGTAGTAGGAAGTTTTGTGTGGAACCTGAGGACATGGGGAAGTGCTTAATGAATACTTTTCATCAGTATTCATATTAGAAAAGGACAATGTTAGTGAGAATATGGAGATACAGGCGACTAGATTAAATGGAATTGTGGATGACAAAGATGAGCTTTTAGCAATTTTGGAAGATCTGAAAATAAGTAAGACCCCTGGGCTGGGTGGGACTTATCCTCAGATTCTCTGGGAAGTCAGGGAGGAGGTTGGCTTTGATCTTTATGACATCATTGTTGACAGGAGTACTGCCAGAAGACTGGAGGATAGAAAATGTTGTTCTCTTGTTAAGAAGGGGAGTCGGGGCAACCCTGGCAATGAATAATTTGATTAGGGATAGTCAACACGGATTTGTGAAGAGTAGGTCATTCCTTACTAACCTTATTGAGTTTTTGAGGTGGTGACCAAACATGTAGATGTGAAGTGGTTGATGTGCATGTGGACTTCAGTAAGGCATCTGAACACATTCCACACAGTAGGAGTTTCGGGATTGAAGGTGTTTTAGCAGTTTGGATCAGAAATTGGCTAGCTAAAAAGGCAGAGGAAGGTGGTAGCAAGTTTTGAGAAGATTTGAGCTCAGGTTAAGTTTCTGGATGTAGGATTGCTGCTGAGCTGGAAGGTTCGTTTTCAGATGTTTCAGAGGATCGTTGTTGGTGGGAAGTGTTTATCCTGGAGCTCAGTTACCAATGGTATGCCGCAAGGATCTGTTTTGGAGCCACTGCTGTTTGTCATTTTTATAAACGATCTGGAGATGGGCGTAGAAGGATGGGTTAGTAAATTTGCAGATGACACTAAGATAAGGAGAGTTGTGGATGGCGCAGGTTACAGAGGGACATAGATAAGATGCAGAACTGGGCTGAGAGGTGGCAAATGGAGTTTAATGTGGAAAACTGTGAGGTAGTTCACTTCGGAAGTAACAGGAATGCAGAGTACTGGGCTAATGGTAAAACTCTTGGGCAGTGTAGATGAACAGAGAGATCTGTGTCCAGGGGTTCACAAATCCCTCAAAGTTGCCACCCAAGTTGATAGGGTTGTTAAAAATGCATATGCTGCCATGGTGTTTATTGGTAAGGGAATTGAGTTTCGGATCCATGAAGTCATGCTTCAGCTGTACGAGACACTGGTAAGGTTGCACCTGGAGTATTGCATACAGTTCTGGTCACTGCATTATAGGAAGGATGTGGAAAGAGTTCAAAGGAGATTTACTAGGATGTCGCCTGGTATGGAGGGAAGGTCTTAACCAGGAAAGGCTGAAGGACCTGAGGCTGTTTTCATTGGAGAAAAGGTTGAGAGGTGACTTAATCAAGATGTGCAAGAAAATCAGAGGGTTAGATAGGGTGGACAGCCTTTCTCCTCAGATGGTGAAGGCTAACACAAGGAGACATAGCTTTAAATTGTGGGGTGATAGATTTAGGGCAGATATCAGGGATAGTTTTTTTTACTCAGAGTAGTAGAGGCGTGGAATGACCTGCTTGCAATAGTAGTAGTCTTGCTAATGTTAAGGGCATTGGACATATACATGGATAATAATGGAATGAAGTAGGTTAGGTGGGCATCAAATCATTTTCACAGGTCGGTGCAAAACTACTAGAATTAGATTAGATTAGATCTCCCACAGTTTGGAAACAGGCCCTTCAGCCCAACTGGTCTACACCGACCCTCCGAAGACCCACCCAGACCCATTCCCCCTAACTAATACACCTAACTCCACAGGCAATTTAGCATAACCAATTCACCTAACCTGCACATCTTTGGACTGTAGGAGGAAACCCACGCAGACATGGGGAGAATGGGGAGAATGTGCAAGCTCCACACAGACTGGGATTGAACCCAGGTCCCTGGTGCTGAGGCAGCAGTGCTAACCATTGAGACACCGTGCCATTATAGAATTGTGGTTGCTGGCCCCAAAATGCTCCCCCACTGATACCTCAGTCACCTGCCCAGCCTTATTTCCCAAGAGTAGGTCAAGTTTTGGACCTTCTATAGTCGGTACACCTACATCCAGAATCTGCATTTTTTTTTGTACATACTTAAATTCCTCTTCATCGCTAGGCAGTCCCAGTCTATATTTGGAAAGTTAAAATACCCTACCATAACCATCCTATTTTTACAGATAACTGAAATCTCCTTACAAATTTATTTTTAAAATTTCCTGCTGATTCTTTGAAGGTCTATAATACATTCCCAACAAGGTGATCAACCCTTTCTTGTTTCTCAGTTCCACCCAAATAACTTCCCTGGATGTGTTCCCAGGGATAGCAGTAATACTATCGCTTATCAAAAACGTCACTCCCCCATTTCTCTTGCCCCTCTTTCTATCCTTCCTATCACATTTGTATCCTGAAATATAAAGCTGCCAGTCCCGTCCATCCCTGAGCCACATTTCTGTAATTGCTATGATATCCCAGCCCCATGTTCCTAACTATGCCGAATACATCTACCTTCCCCATTAGGCCTCTTGCATTGAAGTAAAAATCAGTTGTTCTGTGCTTTATTCCTGCCTGCCCTGATGGTTTGACTTGCTCCTTTCCAACTGTACCAGTCTCAGATTGATCTCCTTCCCCAATATTTCTTTGGGGCCCATTCCACAACCCCCAAATGTACTAGTTTAAAGCCTCCTGAGCAGCTCAAGCAAATCTCCCTGCCAGCATATTAGTCCCCTTCAATTCAGGTGTAATCCTTCCTTCTTGTAAAAGTCACTTCTCCCCTAAGAGATTCCAATGATCCAAAAATGTGAACCTTTCCTCCACCGCTGCACCAGCGCTTCAGCCACACACATCTGTTCTATCCTACCCTCGCTAACTCATAGCACTGGGAGTAATTACGACCCTCAAGGACCTTCTTTTTAAACTCCTGCCTAACTTCCTGTATTCTCCCTTCAGAATCTCATCCTTTTCTTTTCCTATGTCATTAGTTCCAATGTGTACAATGGCCTCCTACTGGTCCCTCTCCCTCTGAGATATCCTTGATCCTGGCACCAGGGAAGCAACATGCCATTCTGATTTTGCACTGCTGACCACAGAAACGTCTGTCTGTGCCTCTGACCAGACAGTCTCCAATGACAATTGATGGCTTGGAACCCAACATACTCATTACATTAGAGCCAGTCTCAATACCAGAAACTTGGTTGTTCATGCTACATTCCTCAGAGAGTCCATCACCCCCTACACTTTCCAAAACAGCATACTTGCTTCAAATGGGGACAGCGACAGAAGGTTCCTGTACTACCTGCCTACCATTCCTACCTTTCAGAGTTAACCCATCTGCCTAACGGTATCTGCAGCGTTTCTCCCTTTTTATAACTGCCATCCATCAGACTCCCTAGCTCTTGTAAATTCCTTAAGGCCTCTAATTGCTGCTCCAACCGATCCACACAATCTGGTAAGATTCGCAACCAAAGACACTTCCTGCAGACATAATCATCAGTAACATGGAAACTCTCCCTAAACTTGCACATCCAACAGGAAGAGCATATCACTCTACTGAAGGCCATCTTTGCTCCTTCACAATCTACAGACCCAGAAAATAAAACTATCTTTTTACTCTTTAAAAAAAAGTGCTCGAGGCTAACTTAGTACCTAAGGTTTATATTTTTAAAGTGCAATCAAGTGAAAGATCTCAATAAAACATACAATCAAGGAAGAACCCATTTTATTCATTATTGTAGATTTACAGCAAGGTTACGCTTAAAAGCTATGCACTTATCTGTTCCTGTGCTGTGAGCTTAACCACACAGGTTCCTCCAAGGTCTGTTGCGCATTTCATTGTTGGTTAATTTTTCCTAGATGCACTCCAATGTCCAGAGATACACAAACTCAAACAGCAAAGACGGCGACTGTACAGATTCACTACTGTGTCAGTTAGCAGTGTAGGTTTCTTTCTCTCTCCCCCTCACTGACCATGTGGTCACTGCCTTTAAAATAATAAAAAAAGAATTGCTGCTGCTGGAATTAGAGGAAATCACCTCCAACACCTAAACTACCTCAAAAAAATAAAGCAGCTCTTACTGCCACAATTTTTTCCTGTCCTCCATCTTGGATTACCCAGAATCCTTTCAAAGCCACATTCAACGGGTGTGGCATCAGGGAGCCTAAGCAAAACTGGAAACAATCAGAATCTAGGAGCAAAAAATCTGTTAGGTGGAATCATACCTGGCACAGAGGAAGGTGGCAGTAGCTTTTGGAGGTCAGTCATCTCAACTGATGGACATTCTACAGGAGTTCCTTGGCCCAACCACCTTCAGCTACTTCATCAATGACCTTCCCACGATCATAAGGTCAGAAGTGATGAGTACACAATGTTCAACACCATTCGCAATTCCTCAGACACAAACAGTCCATATTGAAATGCAGGTTTGGGCTGACAATTGGCAAGTAGCACGTGCCACGTAAATGCCAAGTAATAACCATCTCCAATAACCATTCACATTCAATGGTGTTACCTGCACTCAAACTCCTATCAAAATCCTAAAGAGAAAAGTTGACCAGAAACTCAACTCGCCATAAAACAAAAGCGGCTACAAGAGCAAGTCTGAGGCCAAAAATACTGCAGTCGGTAACTCATCTCCTGATTTCTCAAAGCCTGTCCACCATCTAAAAGGCACAAATTAGGAGGAGAATGTGAGGACCTGCAGATGCTGGAGATCAGAGTTGAAGAGTGCTGTGCTGGAAAAGCATCCGAGAAGCAGGAGAGTCAACATTTTTGAGCATAAGCCCCTCATCAGGAATGAGGCTTGTGGCCCAAGGGGGCTGAGATATACATTGGACTGAGGTGGGGGTGTGTGAAAGATAGTTGGAATGCGATAGGTAGATGAAGGTGAGGGTGAAGGTCTGACATCAGAGAGGAGGGTGGAGCAGATAGGTGGGAAGGAAGTTGGACAGGTAGGATAGTACCCCTCCCATTAATCTTTCAGCTCCCTTGGGCCACAAGCTTCATTCCTGAAGATAGACCTTTGCTCAAAATCTCGATTCTGCTGCTCCTCGCATGCTGCCTGACCAGTTGTGCTTTTCCACACTCCTTGGCAGGTTAGAAGTGTGATGGAATAATCGCCACTTGTCTGAATGAATGCAGCTCAACACCATCTCACTCAAAGAGCCTGCTTGATTAGCACCACATCCACAAGCACTAATTCTCTCCAATACCTCAGGAGCAGCAGCAATTTGTATAATCTACAAGATGCACTACAGAATTTCACCAAAGATTCTCAGACAGCACCTTCTAAATCCATGACCACTACCATCTAGGAGGGCAAAGGCAGCAGATACATTGGAACACAAACACCTGTAAGTTCCCTTCCAAGCCACTCACTATCCTGACTTGTCAATAGGGGAAAAATCCTGGAATCCCCTACCCAACTGCAATGTAGAGCTATCTATAGTACCTGGACTGCAACAACTCAAGGAGGCTGCTCGCCACCACCTTAAGGGCAACCAGGAATGGGCAATAAATGCTGGTCTAGCCAGTGAAGCCCACACCCAAATGGATAGAAAGTGATTAGTTCTCATCAAATAAAACTGGATTCTGCTGCTAGGTTGCTTCAGAATTAAACACCTGATTCTTCTGAACTAAAGATTTGAATCTTCTGCTCTAAACTGAAAACTAATTAATGGCCTCCATATGTTTACTCTATTAAAGATTCAATAGTATCATCATTTAGGGGTTCCTGCCAGACACTTGCCTTCTTGGAATTGATATAATTATGTCGGAGTCCAAATGACTTTGACCTTTTTTTAAAAATAAACCTTCATAGGACTAACTGAAATCCATCTGTTGCTATTTTTAAAAGATCCAAATTCCAAAATCAATATGATACACTCTTATCACATGCCTCTACATTAACTAAACACTTTTATATGCTTCAAATGTGTGGATTAGCTCCTCTTTCACCATTACCTGTGCAACAACTCGTCCTTGGTAAAGGCAAATGCAAAACATTCATTTTATACCTTAAGTATGAAACAGAGACAACATAAAAGCCTTGGCCCCTGCCAATATACATAAATCCAAATTTTGGTCCATAATTGGCCCTACTTCCCATTACCAGCCTTTTACTAATTATATGTCTATGAGAGGGATTTGGATTTTCTTTAACTAGTGGCCAATTTATGCTCATACACTTTCTTTGATTGTGTTATTTGCTCATCATCCATCTTCTGAAGCTTCTATATTCAGTCTCTATTTTCCACCTGACAGCATTCCTAAACACAATTTTTCTGCTTCATCCAATACTACTGTCACCCAGGGAGCTCTGCATATATTTGCTCTAACTTTCCCTTTTATGAGAATATATCTTGACTGTACTTCTATTTAAAGGCAGCCTACCGTTCACTTGCAGTTTTGCCTGCTGATCTTGATTCTAATTCAATTGGACAAGATTCCTTTTTACCCTACCTCATAGAAGTTGCCTTTCCCACAGTTCATAGAGTCATACAGATGGACAGCATGGAAACAGACCCTTCGATCCAACCCGTCCATGCCAACCAGATATCCCAACCCAATCTAGACCCACCTGCCAACACCCAGCCCATATCCCTCCAAAGCCTTCCTATTCATATACCCATCCAAATGCCTTTTAAATGTTGCAATTGTATCAGCCTCCACCACTTCCTCTGTCAGCTCATTCCATACACGCACCACTCTCTGCGTGAAAAAGTTGCCCCATAGGTCTCTTTTATATATTTCCCCACTCACCTTAAACCTATGCCCTCTAGTTCTGGACTCCCCGATCCCAGGGAAAAGACTTTGCCTATTTACCCTATCCATGCTGCTCAATTTTATAAATCTCTATAAGGTCACCCCTCAGCCTCTGACACTCCAGGGAAAACAGCCCCAGCCTGTTCAGCCTCTCCCTATAGCTCAAATCCTCCAACCCTGGCAACATCCTTGTAAATCTTTTCTGAACCCTTTCAAGTTTCTTAACATCTTTCCGTTAGGAAGGTGACCAGAAATGCATGCAATATTCCAACAGAAGCCTAATCAATGTCCTGTACAGCCGCAACATGACCTCCCAACTCCTGTACTCAATACTCTGACCAATAAAGGAAAGCATACCAAATGCCTTCTTCACTATCCTATCTACCTGCGATTCCACTTTCAAGGAGCTATGAACCTGCACTCCAAGGAGTGTCTCTGTACAGCAACACTTCCTAGGACCTTACCATTAAATGTATAAGTCCTGCTAAGATTTGTTTTCCCAAAATGCAGCACCTCGCATTTATCTGAATTAAACTCCATCTGCCACTTCTCAGCCCATTGGCCCATCTGATCCAGATCCTATTGTAATCTGAGGTAACCTCTTCGTTTGTCCAATTTTGGAGTCATCTACAAAATTACTAACTGTAACTCTTATGCTTGCGTACAAATCATTTACATAAATGACAAAAAGGAGACGACCGAGCACCGATCCTTGTGGCACTCCACTCGTCACAGGCCTCCAGTCTGAATAACAACTATCCACCGCCACCCTCTGTCTTCTACCTTTGAGCCAGTTCTGTATCCAAATGGCTAGTTCTCCCTGTATTCCATGAGATCTAACCTTGCTAACCAGTCTCCCATGGGGAACCTTGTCAAACACCTTACTGAAGTCCATATAGCTCACATCTACTGCTCTGCCCTCAGCAATCCTCTTTGTTACTTCCTCAAAAAACTGAATCAAGTTTGTGAGACATGATTTCTCATGCACAAAGCCATGTTGGCTATCCCTAATCAGTCGTTGCCTTTTCAAATACATGTACATCCTGTCCCTCAGGATTCCCTCCAACACCTTGCCCACCACCGAGGTCAGGCTCACTGGTCTATAGTTCCCTGGCTTGTCCTTACCACCCTTAAGCAGTGGCACCATGTTAGCCAACCTTCAGTCTTCCGGCACCTCACCTGTGACTACCGATGATACAAATATCTTAGCGAGAGGCCCTGCAATCATTTCTCTAGCTTCCCAGAGTTCTCGGGTACACCTGATCAGGTCCTGGGGATTTATCCACCTTTACCCATTTCAAGACATCCAGCACTTCCTCCTCTGTAATCTGGACATTTTGCAAGATGTCACCATCTATTTCCCTACAGTCTATATCTTCCATGTCCTTTTCTACAGTAAATACTGATGCAAAGCACCCATTTAGTATCCTACCCATTTTCTGCAGCTCCACAGTTAACTATTCTTAGTCTGGATTGCTACAGGCCTTCCTCCACAGCCAATCTCAGCCTTATCCACTTAGCCCACCTCATTCCAAAAGGCAGATCCTCAAGAACTGAAAACATTGATGCAGAAAATTCTTCTGAATACTGCAAACTGTACATGCTTGCCCCTCTCTGCACTTTACATTATCACTGTCCAAGTATATATTCAGAAAGTTAAAGTTACCCATTACAAACACTCCATAATTATTGCCCTTCTAATTTAATTGCAAATTTATTTCTCTCCATCTCTGCCACTTATTGGTGGCCTGTAGATTACACCAAGCAGCGCAGTTGCACATTTATTTGCTCCTCAGCTCTAGCCAAATAGATTCTGTTTTTATTCGCTTTGAGATCTCCACTCTAAAACATTTAATACTCCCATGCCTCCCAATTACATGAATACAATGCATCCAGGAATATTTATATCTTGTCCTCTTCTTTTTGGAGTCAAGTCTCTGCTATCACCTCAGCATATTTCCACATGGCTATCTGCACTTGCAAGTCACGTATTTATCTCTCTCAATGTATGCATGTATGTTCACCGTAACAATAATTCAGACTCTCTATGTCCCTATAATCCCTTACTATTTTCTACCCTCGTGCAATCTGACACTTCCAATATTCTTTGCCCCTTGCTGTCCCTCTGTTGTACTCTCTTGGTACCCACACTCCTTAAGTTAGTTAACAGTTCTATTTCCAATGTGTCATGTAACTATTAGGGCAATAAAAGGTGAAAAAGGTGACGCAATCCAGCAATTCCTATGTTCCTACATCTAGCAATAGGAACCTCTTTCCAAATCTTTCTAAACCAAAATCAAGGTCAAATCAGCATTTGGGGATGTAACATTGATTGATGGTTAAGTGAGCTGATTCATACTGTGGGAACAGAAATGTTGTCAGTCCTTTAGACTTAACATTCATTTGACTCGTGCTGCACAAAGTACTTATATTTTTGTGAACTTTCTCTCTTGGTAAACAGATCAGTTTGTCTTGCAAGTACGATTTCTTGGACAAGAATTTGAATGGCCAAAAGATAGATAAAGTCAAGGCAGAATATACCCAAAATGCCCATATATGCATATACTTCCTAGCAGTGGCTTGGGACCAAAAGCCTTCGATCATTTCTCCCTCACCTCAAAATCCAGACATCCAAGCTCAGATTCTGACCTATCCATCAATACAGTGTTGTTCCATTTGTCAGTCATAGAGTCATAGTCCCACCTGCCAGCACCCAGCCCATATCCCTCCAAACCCTTCCTATTCATATACCCATCCAGACGCCTTTTAAATGTTGCAATTGTACCAGCCTCCACCACTTCCTCTGGCACCTCATTCATATACGCACCACCCTCTGCATGAAAAAGTTGCCTCTTAGGTCTCTTTTATATCTTCCCCTCCTCACTCTAAACCTATGCCCTCTAGTTCCTTTTGTGCTCCCACGAGAAATCCATGCCCTCAGAACATTCCAACTTGAAGACAACAACTTTATGGAAACAGAAGAAAATCCAGACTAGAAAATTTTAGTTAGCCATTTTTTGTTTCAGAATAGCCTTGAACCAGACAAGTTGAATCAAAAACTTGTAGTTGCACTGGTGAAGGAACAAAGTTGGGTGGGACACGAAATGAATCAGCTGCTTTTTGAACAGTGGTAAAGGATCTCTTGTTTTTAAGTCATGCAAACAAACAGCTTAATCAAAGGTGGAAACTTCCAGTGCTGCCCTTGAAAGGCAGCATCAGAAAGATGCAGTGCCAATCACAAGGAAGGATCCAAGGCTCAAGACAAATCTTGAAATGTCTGCAACAGCACAAATGCAAAAGAAAATACAAGGTCTGGCACAAAAGAGTCACCAATTGAAGGAAAACCATGAAAAATAATTTGCCATATCATACTTTCATGCAGTTACTGGGGTCTATGGTGCAATGGTGAACCTTAAGGCTTCCTCTGAATACTAACTTGGAAAGTAGAGTTGAGAATTGAATGGCAAAAATATGTTCATAACATCCATATTTGCTGTCAGTGGTAGGGAAAAAAAAACTAAGGATAGCCTACTGAACTACCCTGACTCTGAGTTTTTGCTTTAGATTAAGAGTTAAACTGATTGAATGCTTAAGTGATAAAGTTTCCTATTACATACTATGATACTTCGTTGAGTAAGATCAAAATACAAGACAGGAGATAAAACAGTTGTTGGGATTCTTCATCATTTCCTTTCCCCACTCTTGTGTGTAACCTCAGAAAACATTCCAGTCCTGATTGGTCAGCGATTTGTTTGTTTACAAGCAGCTCTGGTTTGCAAGTAGCTATTGCATCAGAAATTAGCTCAAAACACAGTTTGCCAAATAGATTTGCAGATTTGTATTAAAAAAACCAGGGCACTTATCCAAGGAGGAAAAAATGGTGAAGACTTTAGGACGCCTCTGTGCATTTGTAGCACATTGCTAGAGATAAGCATTGATACAGGTTAGAGAACAAAGAATGTTCAAGACTCTTAATCAATTCTTAAACACTTGAATAATCTCTGCTCCCTGGCAGATCTCCAGGGTAATTGCTTTCCTTCAAAATAAAGCAGCAATTAAAGCAGCATACCAAGTGAAAGCATCAATACTTTGCACAGGGCCTGTTCCCCCAAAACATGGGGCTCTCAATTTCAGGGCAGAAGGTGTTTTGAAGTGAGATGGCTCCAGACGTACCTGGCTATGCTCTAAATTTACACTGAAAAAAAAGATCAAATTAGCGAAGTAAAATTAACCTATGAAACTAGTCTTGCTCGAAATAAATGATGGCAAAGGCTAAAATGTGTTGTTTCAAACAACTGGCATTATTTGTCAACTCCTAAGACAGTATTAATGAAAAGAACCTAACAAATTTGTCCTGCAAGAATGCTTCCTGCTAATTTTGTGACTAAACTGCTGCCCAACACACACCATCAGCTTTAGAGGGTGGACAGCAAGACAATGGATAGTTTAGCTACATGACACCAGATATATTCACAATATATCATGAAAATTACCAGTGAAGAAATCAGTAATTTTGACAGGGCCAAGTAGGATATTCTGTCTCAAGTTGCTATGCCAGTAAGAGGGAGTCACAATTTCAAGACAGTTAGCAAGAGAGCTAGGAGTGAGGAGAGAAGGAACTTCTTTTCTCAATTGTTAGTGCCACTGCTTGGAGAATGAATGTGAAGAAGTTTCTAAAGAGAGCTGGATATATATTTGAAAGGGATGAATTTAAAGGGCTAAATAGATAAGGGCTGGAAACGGGACTTTCTGGGTAGATGTTTCAGGAGCTGGTACAGACATGAGTCGATTGGCCTCCTTCTGTACTGTAAAATTCTACTATTCTAATTTATATAGAAGAGGCTTTTTTAAAAAGGGAGGATAAGTAACACATGGCTAACAGAAACAGCTGCTGTTCTATGCTCTTCAGACTCATTTCAACATTTTCATGGGCATGAGGGACTGGTTTTTGGTCTATCTAGTATTAGAACTTGTCATTTATTATTGGGCAGTGCACATAAGACAATGGAGAAAGAGACAAGTTGGCAGTGCCACATGGCTATCATAGACTTTTGTTTTCCATTGCCCAAAAAAAAATGCTTGTGCATGTCAAGACATTCCTGCCACTCTAAAATCAAGTTCCTGCAGTCCCCTTGTACCCTATGCACAATAAATAAAAATCAGGATCAATGAGGGCCATGATCTGGTTAACAAACTGCCTGGTTTAAGTGCATTACCTGTCCTGGCAGTCCTCCTTCTGGTGTCTCTCGAGAATGGAGCGTGGGAACTGCTTCAGGCAGAAGCCGCACTCGCTGGGAAGTTCACTCACCGCCTTTTCCACGGCCAGGTTCCTGCAGCACAGGCTCTTGCTGATCTCACAGCGGCAGTTCGGGCAGGTGGCCTGTTCCTCCTTCAGCCTGGCATCAGCCAGCAGGTGAATGAAACAGCCTGCACACATCAAGTGACCATTCGTGCACTGCCGGGCGGAAAGAAAACTTACATTTATACCAAGTTGGACACTGCAGCAAGTCTTTGATTTTTTTTTGAACAGGAAGGAGGGCAGTGCTGGGAAACTGAATATTTCTCATTTTGCATCCACTTGACAGCATGAGGAATTCAAGTTCAGGTTTGGAACTATTCAGGCGCAATGCAGAACACTCCAGTCTCCTGCAATGCCCCAACCCACCTAAATCCAAATTCAAACCATTGGTCATCAAGCCATCAACTTCTGCTTGCTATACTTACTGTCCTAGTAGTCCCTTCACAGCTAGATTGTAAAATGAGTACCTTGTTTCTATTGAAAATGGGGAGTTACTTAAACCTGGTCAGTTGGGGAACTGGATGGAGACAGACACAGTGTTTAAATGTTGTAAAAGTCCTCAACAGCCGTTGGAAATAGAAGAGGCCTTCACCTCCACCTTTCTTCAGCCAGGCAAAAAGTCAGGTCTTGGAGGACAGAAGATAGGCTTCTTAATACATACCACACCTACCTTTCCCTAACTTATTCAGTGGGAATTGGTAACACTGTCAAGAATCTCTGGGTGCTGGAGTTGGGAGGAAGAGAAACAAAACAGCAGATGTACCTTGTAGAACCATAAGCTGCCACAGAACCAACAGATTGCAGCAGCCAGTGACAATACGTTGCCCAAGTAATTTCACATTTGCAGGGAAGGTTTGTTGGTGAAAGAACAGTGGAAACTCTCATCACTGGATGCTACGCCAATACCCCTGTACATCAGAAACATTCTGTGGTCAACTTGAGTGTACAGCTAAGATTTAACTGAAAAGCAAATTCCAGACAGATTTCCCAACACAGATTTTGTGTCATCTGAACAAAGTGACATTTTTGAGATTTCAAGAGATGTTCACAAAGCCAGGCAGCAAAGCCCACGTGCTGGTAAAGAAAGCTTAAAGTCAGAATTCTCTCTTTCACATTTAAGTAACACCTTTAGCAGGCATGACGCAAATGAATTTTAATCAAAAGGAAGTTTTTGGCTGACACCGTTCAAAGGGTTAGACAGAGGGTGCATGGGAGCACTCTTATCACTATGCACTGTGCCATCTGGTCCACTGGCACTATCCAGATTGTCCAATAGTTTTATCAATCAGGGACAGAAAGTAATTTTATCAGACATATCACTATAGATATTTTATGGGAATTTACAAGGAAATCTGGGTATAGCAAGATTACCTACCTTCTCTGTCTCCCTTTCTTATCCTCCACATACCTCAGGACAGTCCCATCATCCAATAGGGGAAATTACCTGGACGGTTTCCCTCCATGAGTTCTAACCTCACTGAAGTCTCTCAAGGGCCATATGATCTTTCCCCACTCCTAAGCTGTATAAGAGCCGTGGCCACACACCGGTCCGCGGTTCTTTTATCGATGGAGGCAGCCTGCAGGGTAGGTAACGCTTACACAGCAAAGGAAAACAATTTTGTCAACATTTAGTAAAATGTCAAAACACTCCAAATGAGAGCTAGAAACAGCAGGATAAGTGGGTATATGTGAGATATGTGGAGGATAACATACATTCAAAAAAATAGGCAAGATCACAGCAAACGAAGGTAGTTAATCATCTTTCTTCCTCATTCATTTATTCTCCATGTATTTTAGGAATGTGCTTAACGCTTAGGAAATGAAAGTGATGAATCTGTGGTAAATCAAAACAGGTCTCAAGGCTCAAAATGGCTCCTCCTTTTGAAAGATATTTGAGATGATCTTATTAACTAATGGTGTTAATACCTTCAATGTGAATACTTCATGGACTTGAATTCATCTCCTGTGGTTATGTGCCTGCAGCAGATAGCATAAGGAAGTTTTTATCTTGTAGTAGCCTGTTCATGAGTCACCAGTTGTATTGCCAATGAAGAGTGCAACAAAGAAATCAAGATTTACAGAAAGCTCTTAAGATGTCTACAGAGCTGAATCAAGAGTTTGATTTTATGATGGTGGAGAGGAATTTTGCTCTGATCTACGTGCATTCCAAGAAGTTCTAGAAGTAATCAGAAGACGCACTAGACAATATGGAGGATCTATCAAGAAATGAACATTCATTGAACCGATCCGTGTTTTAAGACAAATGAGATTAGAGGTTTAAAAGGAGCCATTATGCTGTGTGGCCTCCAGAAGTTAAGAGTTAGTCTAACCTATATAGTCAGAGACTTCCATAAGCTAGTGGCCTCCATTCCAATTGACAACTTTAATGGTTCAATTAGCAAACATTTTAGGGAGATTGATATTGCGATATAGTCCTAAGAATCAAGCTCTTCTCATTCTATCATGATAGAACAATATGGATGACAAGATTATATCCGTAAATAAAAGACAGGAATACTCAACATTCATGAAGACTTCTAGTTCAACAGATCCAGGAACTCAACCTAGCCAAAGTCCAAAGCAGAGAGCATTTTTCAAGAACACAAATTCAAAGCTTTTGTACAGACTTGTCTTGTACATCACACAAAGACAGAAGACTGCCTTGAACAACTTCAAGAAAGAAAATAAGATTTCACTTTGAGGGGGAAAAGTAATCATCCTAAATTTGTATGTGCAGAAAGTTAAAAAGGTCAATCTCAAATGTATAATGTTATTTCAGAGAATAAAAGGCTTAACTTTTCTTGTCTTAAAAAAAGGTGACTCTGTATATTGCAAACACTCTGGGGGCTGGTACAAAGAAAATCTTGTTTGAGCTGCAAAGTTTAATTAACTCTTAGCACCTTTGGATTAGTTTTATTTTTTCTTCCTTGTAGAAAGGCAAGATGGTAAATGTTCATTGATAAGGTTTGCAAGTTAAGTTCCTCGTACCCCAATATTTTCCTGTTCTTAGATGCGGGTATTTAATCAAAGACACACCCAAAAAAAGTCTTTTGACTGAAGAAGGTAAAAATAAATCTTCATTGGAATGGCTTTCAGTTTTAGACATTTCTTCAAGACCTAAGTAATTTCCAAAAATTCTTTGAGTGCCCCCGAGATAACGGGAATGCTTGAATTGCACCTCTGGAGTCCTAGATTGTCAGACGATGCTTCTAATAGCAAAATTCCAAGCAATGGCTGAAGATGAATAAACCAGATGGGCACCTGTCCTCACTTGTAAAGTAAGGCTGGAACCACAGCGGAGTGGTTTGGAGCATTCAATTTCTTTTCCTTTTCAATAACAGTGGATCTCCATAAAATGGATTTTATCTGACTCAAGAATATAATTGAAAAGGTGCAGATTTAATGGGGTTAAAGAATCTCCATTCGAGAAGTAGAAGAATGCTAGGCCTACTTCCTTTGGAACAAAGGTAAAAAGATTTCCTGAATGGATCAATAACCAAAAGGTCATAAATTCAAAACTATACACAAAAAAAAATCTAGAGGCAATATGTAAAGAATTTTTCTTAATGAGTTATTGGGAACTAGAACACTGTACAGTTACACAATCCTTTATCTGAAATTCCAAAATCCGAAAAGCTCCAAAATCTTTTTGTGGACGGTCATTTTGGCCCGCGAACAGGGGACCCAACTCAAACCACATCACTCAGATGTGATGCAGTGGCGTGGCCCAGTACTGGCAGGCATCAATTGTGTCTCAGCACTCAGTATTCACACGTGTCTGCTGTTAGGTAATAATTTTTATTTCACTGTGAAGATGTCATTTATTCTGAAATCCGAATAATTCTGAATTCCGAAAAAACAACCCAGGGTTCTAAAACCCAGCATTTCAGATAAAGGATTATGTACCTGTACCTAAAAATAGCGCATGGCTCACTATCTCATAAGTACATCTGCAATAACACAGATGACCACTATGGTGTAAACAGTCTTAGAAGATGAAGGCTGCCACAGATCCACTGTAAATGCAGTGAATGCGAAAAGCGCAGGTATAAACCCACCCAACCAAGGCCTACATCAAACTTGTTAAGGCAGAACAAACACAATGACCTTGATCCAGATCGTCAGTCAGCAAAACCAAAGGTCAGGGGTTCCTCTATCAATAGGAAATCTTGTGCTCAAATACTGCAACCGTGCAAAAATAACACAAAATCCTTTGTTCCAGAAAACATGGACAGATGCTGAGATATTAAAATCTTCAACGCTTGCTTAAACTAGGTTCCACAGCAAAACATGGAGAAAGTGAGGACTGCAGATGCTGGAGAAGTCAAAGTTGAAAATGGTGTTGCTGGAAAAGCAAAGCAGGATGAAGGGCTGATGCCCAAAACATCGACTCCCTTGCTCCTCAGATGCCGCCTGACCTGAAGTGTTTTTCCGCACCACCCTTGTTGACTTCACAGCAAAACATGAAAACTGAGAATGGAGCTACAGAGTCAATGATGTAGCACAGGCCCATTGTGCCTATGAGGATATGGCAAGTGCAATTAGAATTACACTTGCTCTCCAATTAAACTATCCTATCTTAATCAGTTTCTCTTCTATCAGATGAGTCCATGGATCAAAAGGTTGTTCTTTTACTTGTCAAATTCCCTCTAAGAATTTTTGCTTGAATTCAAATTTAGTTGTAAAGAATCTCCAAAGATCAAGGCTCTGATCGGCAGCAAATGAAATTACTGGGTCTACAAAATGTCACATCATGAAAAAGTGGAGGAGGTTGTGGCATGCCCAATGTCTGTCTGTTGCTTTCTTTTGATGGAAGACAATAAAAGCTCATTGAAGGGTTGTGATTGAAAAATAAATCTCAAAATGGTTGAAACATTTTCTTGAATTTGTTTCATTTTCATTTTCTGATATAGATATTTCAACTCTTAAGTTTATTTGAAATGAGTCAAAAGCTGTACCAAAGCTTTTCACAATGATATGCTTGCAAGATAATATTTCAGAACTGATGTTACTGAAAAATGAAGAAGTTAGATGTTGCTGACTGGAGAATGAGAGAATTGATCTTACATCAACTCGTGTAGTGCAGCAGTGAAATCAGGAAGTTTTGCAAGTTTTCAGAGATTGTAACATTCTTGGAAGTTTATCAGAGTTGTCATCACCCACAGGCCTATCCTGAAGTTTATGAAAAATAGATGAATGAGGAAGAAAGCAGCTAGTTGACTTTGGATGCCTATAAGAAAACCTGACAAGATGGTTAGAAATTGCTCAAGACTAGTAGTTAGGACAGTTCTGTTCCATCAAATGCTCGGTTCCAGCTTAAAACATTAAAACATTTCACAATCCAGTGACATTTTGTAAATGAAACTGATGGAATTTAATAATATTAGCAAAATAAAAAATTGTCATCAATAGTTAACAGACAGAAGCACCACTCAGATCACTCCCTAGTAACCAGAAACATGTGCTTTTCTGAGAGCACAGCAGCTCAATGAAAGGGACAATGCCTCTTGCTGATGGAATTCGAGCCTGTTGCTAAAACTCTTAGTCATCCTGTGTCAAACTAATTTGAATGACTACATTAACATTGCTGAAATGATGAATTTTCTATAGATATAGATTTCCATATGCTCTTTGGTTCAGCTCCATGCACACAATAAACATGCATTATAATGCATTTGGAGTTAAACTACTGCATCAGAGAACAGCAATATAGGTGCATTTGTATAGACATTCTTTGCCCTCTGACATAGGGTAATAATGCTAGCTGCATCAGCAATTTTGACAAATTACCAGAGGCCTTACAATTTAATGAGGGCCTGCACCCAAATTGTTTTCAAAAACACCTTTCAGTAAATAACTGAAGATTAGTACAGGAGTTCTATACCTATAGTTGGGTAATGCTGAAAAATACAGTACCTTACGGCAAGAATATTCTGCCTTAAATATAAAGGTAATTACGACATGAGTAACAGCTGTGGTGTGACCAAAGTGATTTGAAGAATCTGAATGCACAAAACCCTGCATAAAAGAAGGACTAACTAATGAACCAAAGACAGCAATGCTCTGTGGTAACAGTTCAGGTTGCTGTCCAATTTGCAAAGCCTTCCCACACATCAGTTCTTGGTCCCAACCAGACCAGGGATACTTTAAAGAGGTGAAGCACATTAGATTTGTAAAGCTCTGTTTAGGCAGGATTCAGGTCACATCATCAAAAAAAATAAAGTGTCAACGTTTAAAATTTGAATTATGGCAAACATCCTATTGGCTAGCAGAAAGGCAAGGTAGATGTCCACAAAGACAGGATTGCGTGTGAAGATTCTTCACTAATAAAAGTAATGCCCTTCAGTAAGAGAGATTTCAGATGGCAAGAAAATATAGGTGAAAGTGAGGACTGCAAATGGAGATCAGAATCGCAAAGTGTGGCACTGGACAAGCACAGCAGGTCAGGCAGCATCCGGGGAGAAGGAGAATTGATGTTTCAGGCATAAGCAAGAATGGACATCAGTAATAGGTGATTCTCCTGCTCCTTGGATGCTGTCTGACCTGAAGAAAACATAGGTTCAGTATTTGCTAAACAAAATTCAAACCTATTAGGACGTTGCAAGATGAATAATTCCACTTTCAAGGTTTCCTTCATAAACCTGGAGACAAAATATTCTACAAGTGTCCAAGTTAATCCTCTTCTATTCAAGATCTGGGGAAAAAACTGTTCATGACATGAAGACAGCTTCCGCTATTCAAAAACATTTGGCAGAGAAGTTATAAGAACTGGAGAGATACCCTACTGATCACAAATTCATCCTGGGACTTTGAAGGATTTAATCTGACTGATTATTTGCTGAGCTATGGGGTCAGAGAAACAAGATTTTCCTCTGGTGAGGGGGCTTCAAATAGGACCAAGCTAAACTCTCCAGAGCTGACAAATGTATTGTGTGAAAAGGAGAAATGGAATCTGAACTCCTTCCACCAAAGCAGTTTGCTAGGTAGATCCAAAGGATTCTTGAACAGATGCTACGTAATCATCTCTATCTGTTTTGCTGAAAGCTCAGAGCAGTTTTCTTCTTCAAGATAGAATCATTGAAATGATACTGAACAGAAAGGGGGCCATTCAACCCATCTTGCTCATGCCAACCCAGAGACACCAGATGCCCTTCATAATCCCATTTTCCTGCATGCGGCCAACAACCTTGCAGCTTTCAGTACTTAAGGTGCAGATCCACGTACTTTTTAAAAAAAATGAGTTCAGGCCCTTGGCTTCCACTGCCAACACAGGCAGCAAATTCCAGACTGCCGAAAAGATAAAAGGAGTTAACTGAAGTACCTGTACATTGAAATGTACATCGTTAACTTTGTGTTCCCTTACAGCATAGGCAGTGACCACAGGAAAAGGTATACAGTAAAAGGCCAGAAATGCTAACAAAAAGCATGGCAACAAAGTTCATCAAATGATTTGTGGTTGCAAAATTTCTACAATTTAAAAAATTACTTTTACCAAAGGCCAGAAGGTCCTTGCTTTATTTAAAAGGTATAATAAAACAGAATATCTAGTGCACAAATAAAGATAACTAGATATTAAAGAAATTTCGGATGCTAAGAACAGATGTGTCCGGTAATAAGAAAGGATATCATAGACTACAACATAAGGGGTCAGTGAAGATTGTGGAAATAAACAAAATACAGTATAGAGATAAATTGTACTATCACCTGCAGTGAAGGTGGAGATGGGGCTGCCAGTAAAGAGAAGGAATATTCAAGATAAAATGTAAAAACATGGAGGTGACACAATAGGTGAGTGACAGGAGGAGATGAAGTTCAGCGATCTACTAGCATTGTGAAAGCTTCACATAAAATAGGAGGAAATAGAATCTTGAACTTTCGCTGTTTCATATAACATTTCCTCTGGCTGGAACCAACAAGTCTTCAGGCATCTGAGCTGCAAGTTTTCAAGCAAGTGTTGGACAATCCAGAAAACTAATTTCTCAATTCTGAGTGTACTCTGGGGAATGTCCAGCAAATAACTCTTTATTTGTAGAAGCAACACTTCTTTCTCCGGGTTCAATAAACCACTTCAGTAAAAACTAGTCAAGTATGCATCCACCCAGATATTTCCACTAGTATTTGCAAAGACACTGACTGATAGTCATCGCAGAGGACAAGGAAGGAGGAAGTATTTAATATTTGTTTAGGGTTGTGGGGAACCAATATCAATTCTTCCTTGGTAATAGTGTCCAGAAATTCCTCTTCATTTGCACAATAATGATGTGTTGTGGTAGCTCTCATCTGCGATCCAAGTACATCATGTTTCAGTTCAAAGTAATGAATAAGAGAATACTTTCATGAGGTGATACATCAGTTTGGTCTTGAGAAGTAGGGTAGTGATTAAGGCAGATTTTTCAGGTTAGTCCTTTGGCAATGGTTTTCCTCAAAAAAAGGTATCTTTCGCTGCCAAATGCAACAACACGGAATGTTGCCACCAACAACTGGGTGGACATGAAGGCAGAAATGTTGATATCTTGTTGATAAGAGAAGATAAAACCCAGATAACAAACTGCTTTATTGCTAAAGAGGGAACATTGCAGCACCTGACAGACAGCTAAACTCTCAATTAAATCAGTTGTTTCTTATGATAATTGAGAGAAACTTGCATTGCTCCATCAAATGAGCTTCAAGAAATCTTCCAAAAGATGAGGCAATTGAATTAAGTTCTTTAGCCTACTTTGGATGAGGTCTTTCATTACACCATTCATATTGTGGGAAGGAAACCGGTTTGTGGCATTGAACTTTGAAACCAAATGATGGCACCAGCCAACCCGATGAGAAAGATAGCTGGGAGCAGAAATGAAATTAAAAATTTCAGTAACTTGGCACATGCCTGCTGCCATAAGTAAAGAATGTAATCATGATGATGCAGCCAAATATATAGGGGTGGTGAAAAGTACTTTAGCTTCTGATGTTTGGAGATTTTTGCAATTTGATGAAAACTTTTATTTCCATGTGGAGTTAAACAAAGCGAGTATGGCTTGGTTTTTCTTGGAAATAGGAACAATGGTGCTTACAGTTGAATTACTTTGTTCAGAAGAATTACTGATCATCAAGAAACAAAGCAATATTTTGCTCTTCCATTAATTTAGATCCTTTCCTCCAAAGAAAATTTGATTACAGAATTAACAGGAGACATTAGATTCCCTACAGTATGGACCCTTCATCCCAACCAGTCCACACGGACCCTCCGAAGAGTAACCCACCCTCGTCTCATATTCTTCAATCCATTATCTCTCCAACTACAAATCTCACTGGGCCAAATGACAGACTCCACATCTGGAAGTAATTTACAAAGCGTACATCAATTAACATTTTTGCTAACAAATTTATGCATTTGTAAATTAAAAACACAGTCTGCCTAACTTTCCTTATTCCTAATCTTTAAACTCGAGTCTAACATTTGAAAAAATAAATTTAAAAGTTGGCCAAAACTTTGCGTCTTCATGAGCTGTGTTTGATGTATCCATACACATGCTTAGTGTACACATGAAAAACTTAAATTCAAAGATTCTCTGATATCCTGACTCCTGGCTGTTATTTTAGATTTATCAAAAATTGTAACCATTATCCTTATCAAATAATTCAAAATCGGACAAGAACTGATCTAAGATCTATAATTGTTGAGGCACTCTTGACCCAAATATAATTTTTCAACCTAGCTTCAAACTCTGAGTCATTTTTTACCCCACAAGAATGAAACTTTATTTCTTATTTGCCACCAATCTTGATTATCATGTTGCTTGCCTATGTCACCTCAAGACCAGATGAGAGGAGGAGGGTAGCATGCTCTCATTCTCTGATAAGGCAAGGAGGGTAGCATGCTCTATTTTGATATGGTTAGTTTTTAAAAACAGCATTATAACTATTAAATGCACTCTGTTTCTCAATGTAGGTAAATACTGGGCTGATACTTGCATATTCATTATAACCCCTCAACCTAATTTGTAATAAGCACACTGCATTGCAGCAATCTATCCAGAAACCACAAATTCTTGTGCCCAGATTAAGTTATGTTTTTACATTTATCCTTTGAATTCTCAATATTGGCCCATCTAGCCTAAGGATTCAAACTGGTATGCAATGCTCATGATTCACCCTGACCTACAGCTCCGTGCCTATAACTAGCCCACCTTTTTTCTGACAATATTTTAATCAACCCCCAAGTTAGCTAAATACACCTCAAAGAATAACAAAACTTTATACAGACTTCAAAGTCACTGCACACTTTGCATTAATTCCCTCAGTCTGTTTGATTCCAACAATTTTGTTTTCTCTGCATTATTTTAAGCAGACATTACATTCCTCAGCAAGTGACAAACTGGTGTCCAATTGCTCTTGCTATGACGAGGTCATCGGAGCCCTTAGATTGCATTACCGTCTCAGATTCACTGACAGAGTACTTGGCATTATTTGAAAAGAGGTCAGGTTTACATGCAAGCAGAAGGTATTATCAACTGACAGTAACTTTTTAAAAAATATTTGTTCGTTGTCACTGCATTAACCTCTACAATACGAATTAAATTAACACACACTTTCAAAATCATAGTAATCTGATGGCTCCCTGCTTAGTTATCCTTGTTCAAACGTAGATAACTATCCCTAGTATAAAGGTTTGCATCTACTTAGCGTTTCAGTTTCCTGATTAGTCATTTGCAGTGGTCTATACTGACAAACTTGCCAATTGTGCAACTGGATAGCTTGATAAAACAAAGTCCTGTTCCCAATTACATCACTATCTTGCAAACTAAAAATAAACTGGAGCACTGTTCAGTTGATAAATACAATTGGTTTAAGCAACGAAAAATAATAAATTAAAATCAGCTGTCTTGGAAAGGTTGCTTTGTCCTCAGAACACCTGGGTAATCCATTTCAGAGTGCAGAATGGTTATTTGATTGTGTATGGTATAATTTAAGATAGAATTGAACAGATATTTAAAGTCAAGCGATGTTAGATTTTGCAAGCCAGGTCGAGCAGAGTTTTTTTTAAAAATGGTGATGTATTTCCCAGGGCTGCGTTTTACACATTTCCCACTGTTCTTTACATATCTCTGTACATAAAACTATTAAGAGTTAAAAACCCTGTGCTTTAACCTAGTTCCTTGATCTAAAATGTCAAGCCTTAATTCTACACAATACAAAATCTATGCATTCCAGAAAAAATGGTGCAAGTGCCATTTATCACCTTGTGTTAATGGATATTGCACAGGTCATGGGATGGGGACAACTTTGATCACAGACATAACAGCCCAAATGTGCAGATTTTAGAAATTCCACAAAGTTCTACTTTGGACTACAAAGTGGATTACAAATCACGTCTCCCCCTCCCAAATGAAATAACTGAATAGCCAACAAGGAACAAGATGTTTGCAACTTTGCTCAGTAGCTCTCTGCAATGCTCATTTGGAGTGGATACGACAGAACAGGAAAAAAGCAAATACTTTACAACTATTTTTTTCATCAAGGAGATCAGGCTTGGTCAATATTTGTAAAGAAGATTGGTAGCATTTTGTGACTCCTTGACACAAAGAAAGGCAGGAATGATTCCTAAAACACATTGAAGGAACCTGTCTTAGGATCATGTAAGCATTGATGTTAAAAAAGTAAGGTTGTCACAAAACACACGCTGGGTTAGTTATCTTTATAAGATAAATGCCTATTTAGCACTATTTATTTTCAAACTAGCTATATTACATGGTGCCACCTTTCCTTGAATTTTATAGATTTGTAACAGGTAAAAAAACTAAAGAGGCTAGGTTCTCTTCTCCTGGAGAAAGCTGAGGTATGACCCATTAGAGATCTTTAAATGGAGGGTTCCAAAATGAGTAGAGGACATGCTTCTTGTGGGACAGGTCAAACCTGAGTTGTAAATAAGATCAAAAGAGGCATGAGCAAAAATTGGCCATTCAGCCCACTGAGATTGCTCTGTCATTCAACGGAATTATAGCTAATCTCAACTGCACTTTCTTTTCCCCAACCTTCGAATCTCATATTGATTCAAAAATCTCTGATTTGAACATACCTAAATGACAGAGATTCACTTTGAACAGCAGAAACTCATCTTTGTCTTAAACGTGCTCATCTCCCAAATCTGTTCTGTAGCTTTCTGCAGGTTTCCTCCATTTAAATAATATTCAGCTCCTCTATTCTCCCAAAGTGCATAACGGCACATTTTCCCACACTATATTCCATCGGCCAAGTTTTAACCTGTCTACACAGCTCTGCAGACTCTTACTTTCCTCACTGGTCTTTCCACCTACTTTTATGCTATCAACAAACTTGGTATCAGTGTATTCACTCCCACTGCTGCCCCCAACCACCACCCTCAAGTTATTAACGTATATTGGAAATAACTGGCCTCAGCACTGACCCGTGAGACTAATCCACTCTTGCCATCTTGAAAATGCTCTGCTGTCTATTAGGTAGCTAATCCTCCACCCATGCTAATACACAAATTTGCAACATCATGGACTCTTACCTTATTTTAAATAGCCTCATGGATAGTAACATAGCTGATAATTCAAGATATTATATGCACTGCTGCTTCTTTATTAATCCACTTGTCTATCTCCACAGGATTTCAGTTAATTTGTCAGGCATGATTTCCCCTTCATGAGAACATAATTCTAAATGTTCTGCTGTTACATCCTTTATAATTGGCTATAACATTTTCTCGACAATATTGCAGTACCAGGTGATCTGAGACTCATCTGGCCAGTGAACAGGACAACAGAGCTAACTGCTTAAGAGCTAACAATTTAATTCTGCATTGAAGAACATTTAACTAGATGCATTAACAGCTTCCTTCTGTTTGCTGTACCTTCCAAGAAGGCTGATTGTAGGGAACTGATGCTAGGATAGACATGGAAGCGTTATTACTGTGATGGTACATATCCTCTATGTGGTTTTACCTTCTTGAAATAATTAAACAGAGACTCAAAATTGAAAGCTCACCTTCGTCCAAAATCTCTAGGATTTGATACCACACCAAAGAGAGTACAAGCCCAGACTCCTGTTATTAGAACAAAACAAACTGCTTAGGTAGCTTCTCCTCTGAATTTTAAGCTATAAGCTCGCGAAGCTGGCTCATATGATCACTGTCCCAGTCAGCAGTGTCCCTCTTGATCTCAGTCCAGTCACTTCTGATGTTTGAACATTAGCACTTTAACCAACAATGGGAGCCAGAAGCACTTTTCTCACGAGTACTCAAGAGCTGGAATCAAATCTTGTCCTACCACCCTTCATCTAAACATATTAGGAGCAATAGGCTGCAGAAATCATTGCAGGAAATGTCCCAAAAGCTGCTGGAGTTAAAGTGGGATCTATTGGCATGCAGCGTGTGTTTATTAGGGAGCGCCCTAATATCATGATGTTTTCTAAATAAACAAAAGGTTGATTGGCACAGCCATAATCTCTGGAGTTTAGTCCTTACACTGACATGAAGCAATTATTTGAATCAGTAAACAGTGAGGGTAAGTGGAAGACAAGTGAAAGTTAAAAATGAGGAGAATGCTGTATGGCAGATGAGGAAAATGTGAAATATGAACCGGCAAGTCCAAATTTTGAAAAACCACACAGAGTCATTTGTAAAATAAGAATATTTTTATTAGCACATTATTAAAATTATTTAACAAACAATTGGGAACATGATACAAAGCAATGAGACATGAAGGCATATTGCAAAGTTATTGTTTTAAATTCCAATAACCAATCTTCAAACTTTCAATGTAAGGGATAGGAATTTTCTGAAAAACAGAAGAACAAAGTGTCACTGGTCCCAATTTTCCACCATTTCCTCATCCCACAATATGCTGAGTTCCTAATGTATTATGATTAGATTCCTTACAGTGTGGAAACAGGCCCTTCGGCCTAACGAGTCCACACCGACCCTCTGAAAAGTAACCCACCTAGACCCATTTCCCTCTGACTAATGCACCTAACATTGTGGGCAATTTAGCATGTCCAATTCACCTGACCTGCACATCTTTGAACTGTGGGAAGAAACCCACACATACACAAGGAGAATGTGCAAACTCCACACAGACAGTTGCCCAAGGCTGGAATCCTGGTGCTGTGAGGCAGCAGTGCTAACCACTGAGCCACCGTGCAGCGCCAGATTATCTGGAACCCTTTTAAACAGCTCAACTGACTGAACTCATTGCCTTCTGGGGCAGTGCATTTTCAAATGGTGGAGCAGACTCAATAAACTCCAATACTATACACTGCACAAATAACACTGTTTGTGAAGTAATACAAGTACATATCATACAATACTACAAATGTTTTTCTTCTCTCCTATTCTGCAGCTAATCACTGGAGTGAAATCTACTTGCTTAAGGGGATTTGTTTACCAGCACCAAATACAGAACGTAACCTGAAAACATAATTCACAGAAGAGAATCGGCATCGGATTTAATTTTCAATGGCAGTCACAGTACCCTATGCAAAAATGGAAAGGCAGCATTTTTACCAACATCTCAACCAATAACTAAATGAGGATGTACAGTGAAGGGGGGAGGATAAATGCACTACTGATAGTTGTGTTAATTTTGCTAGGAAACTTGACCTCAGCATACTTTAAAAACTAATTCAAGGAGTTTGCAGGCTAATCTAGGAGGGTTCAGTGAATTTCAGAACACAGCAAACATACTAATTACACACAAACATTTTGCAAGTCACTGTTAGATATAAGACCACAAGACATAGGACAGCAGATACAGCACAGAAGGGAATTCTTAATCAGCTCATTGGGTGCTGGCTCTTGAAAAGAACTATTATCCAACTCCCTGTCCTTTACCTGCAATTTACTTCAATTATTCATCAAAGTTCATTTCAGAAATCACTTCCACTGCTATGCAATTGGTGTCTTTCAGATCACAACTCGCTTTGCAAAATCCTCAACTTTAAGGGGTTTAGCAGAAAAGGCGGCTGCAGAACAACGGCAGACGTTTAAGGAAGTAGTTCATGAGTCAATGGGAAGCCAGGAAATGGTAGAGGAGTTCAACAGATATTGTGCATTTGCCTTCATAGTAAAAGACCCTGATAGCATTCAATAACCATCACCAGAATGAAATGTTAGGGAAATTAATGGAATCAAGGACCACTTTGGACCTGATGGGATCCATCCTAAATATTAAAGGAAACATTTAGAGATACTGGATACACCGATAATTTTCCAAGAATACTTCAATTCTGGCAAAGTGCCAGAAGGATGGAAAACTACCAACATAGCAGCTTTATTTAAAAAGGGAAAGAAACAAAAAAACAAGTTATTACAGGCCAACTTGCTTGACATTTTATAACATATAACATAGAATAGCACAGCACAGGAAAAGGCCTTTCAGCCCACCATGTCTATGTGACTATGATGCCACTCTAAACTAATCCATCTGCCAGCATAGGTTAGCATCCCTCTCATCCCTGCCTCTTACACATGGTCAGGCCTGCTTCTACCAACTCCCCTGGCAGTGCATTCCAGGCAGTATGACCCTTTGCTTAAAAAAAAACTTGCCTTTAACCAAACCTGCCTACTATTTCACATTTCCACTATCCAAATTTTCCATACTGTTAATCAGGTCATCCCTCAGGGGAGAAATATTTGTTAATAGCAAAGCATTTAGAAATACATAATATATTCAAGCAGAATTGGCAAGGTTTCATGAAGGGGAAATCATGCCTGAAAAAAAAATTATTTGAGATAAAAAGCAAAATAGATAAAAGGGAAACCAGAAGATTTCCAAAAAGAATTCCATAAGGTACTACACCCAAGGTTGTTTGATAAGGTAAGAGACCAAAGTTTGGTGTAGCACTTTAACAGAGGGGGAACTGGCTAACTAACAAGATGACAGTAGGAGTAAAGATTGGCAAATTTCAGGATGACAACCTGTAAACTATTCGATTCGTGTCACAAGGATCATTGCGAGGGCCATAATAATTTACCATACATATTAATACCTTGGATGATGGAAGACTGAGTTTGTAGATGACACAAAATAAATGGGAAGGCAAGTAATGGAGGTAACATCAAGGTGTCTACAAAGGAATAGAGACAGGTTAAGTGAGTGGGCAAAAACTTGGCAGATGGGATATAAATGTGTGGTAAATGGACTGTTGGTCTTTATTTTTAAAAAAAATGGAATATGAGAAAAGGGAAGTCTTGCCATAACTATACAAGGCACTAGTTAGGACATACCAAGGGAGGTGATGGCTTAGTGGCATTATAACTAGACTATTAATCCAGAGACCCAGGTAATGTTCTGGGGACTCAGATTCCATTCCTGCCACAATGGATGGTGGAATTTGAATTCAATAGAAATCTGGAATTAAAAGTTTAATGATGACCATGAATCCATTGTCAGAAACACCCATCTGGTTCACTACTGCCTTTTCGGGAAGGAAGCTGCCATCTTTACCCAGTCTGGCCTACATGTGACTCCAGATCCACAATAATGTTGTTGACTCTTAACTGCCCTCTAGGTAATTAGGGATGGACAATAAATGCTGACCAGCGAGTGATGCCTACAATCTCATGAATTAATTTAAAAACCTGGAACACTGAATAGCTTTGGTCCCCTTACTGAAGAGGAGATATAATGGCATTGCAGGCAGTTTAAAGAAGGACCATCATTATGGTGAAACTGATTTATGAGGAAGGTTGTATTTCTCTAAATGCACAGAGGTTTAGAAGAATGAAACAGGACCTTATTTTTGAAACAAAAGTTCTTGGGGAACTTGACATGGTGGATGTTGAAAGAATCTAGAACCATAGGGCATAAAGGGTTGCCGATTTAAGACAGTGAATAAAAATTTCAGCACTGATTAACCAATCTGCGCAATTCTTTACTGCAGAGGACTGTACCATTAAGTCAATTTCAAAGCTGAGAAAGTCAGATTTTTTAAAATCAGTAATGGAATCATGGAGGGGATATGGCAAGGCAGTTGATGATTTCACTGAATGACAGAGCAGACTTGATGGGCCAAATGGCTCACTTCTGCTCTTACATCTACAGTCTCTTTTGCCAAAAGTCTTTAATCTGTCCCCTCTGGTTTCTGCCTGCTTGCCAGTTTCTTTCCAATCTTGCACAATGCAAAGAACCTCTAATTTCCCTCTACCTTCTCTGCTCCAAGAACAATTACAGTTTCTCTTATCTCTCCACATAACTCTACAATTCATTATCAAAAAAGAATATAGTGGTTTTTGACTTTGCTCTGCCACAGACAGGAAGGTTTTTGACTTGTCAAAACATATTCACGTAATAATAATATATTGAACACTCCAACCTCAATCAGCTCCGAAGAGGAGTCATCTAGACTCGGAACATGAGCTTGCTTGCTCTCCATGCATGCGGCCTGACCTGGTGATCTCTAGCGCTTGTTGTTTTCACTCCAACCTCAACTATTTACTATGAGTACCTGTACTTTACCCCAAGCAATGGAATAGAGGAACAACAAAGGGTAGAGCTGGAGACTGGAGACTTCTCGAAGCAAAATTCGAGGCATTCCACCAATTTATAGTTTAACAAGGCAACCTCATGTCCATACAGACATCATAGCCCAAATAAGCTCTGCACTCCTAAACGAGGACAACAGGTAAGGAGATTATACAAAAATAATAGGGATTCAAAATAAAGCCATATTTGTAAGTACTAAATATGCTCAATGGTAGTGAAGACCCTGCTTAACTAGATGTCTTTGTGCAACTCACACCTACATGCGACATAAGCTACATCTTTTCAGTTTTATTATAGCTTGAAATCAGTTAGTTGGTTAAATGACACCTAGAGCAATTTTAAGTAGCACCTAACATTATTACTGTTGTTTAATGTGCATTTAACTTTATATTGCATAGACAATAAATGGAAGAAGCAGAGTTTCACAAGGAGAAACATTTTTCTTTATTAGTCAAGGGTGTGGCTAAGATCTGGAATACAATACTCTTGACTGTAGTGGAGGCATTCAATGTGGCTTTCAAAATAGGAATTTTTGAAATAATTTTCAGAATACATTTGGAGGTCCTTGAAAGAGTGTCAACTGGTCTAATCGAGTTGCAGTTGGAGAACAGCATTTGATACAGGAGGCTGAATGGTTACAGTGCAAATCGAGGCCATTCTAATTATACCATAACAAATCACAGTAAGATATAGCAGAGTTAGGCCATTTGGCCCAATGAGTCTCTCCACCATTCAATCATGGTTGATATGCTCTTCACTTCCATTTTCCTGCCTTTTCCCCATAACCTTTCAACCAATTACCAATTAAAAATCTGTTTAATTCATTCTTAAGTTACTCACTATCCCAGTATTCACCACACTTTGGGGTAGCGAATTCTACAGAGTAACAACCCTTTGGGGTTCTCAACTCTGTTTTAAATTTGCTACCCCTTATCCAAAGACCTCTAGTCCTAGAATGCCCCACAAGAGGAAGTATCCACTGCACATCTACTTTATCCATACCATTTATCATCTCGAATACATCAATCTGATCTCCCATCATTCTAAATTTTAGAGTGCAAACTGTTCGATCCGTCTTCATACAACAAACCCCTCAGCTCTGGGATCAATCTAGTGAATCCTATTCCACTACATCCTTCCTCAAATAAAGGGACCAAAACTATGCACAATACTCCAGATGCGGTCTCATCAATGCTTTGTATAGTTGCAACAATACTTCCTTACATTTATATTCTATCCCTTGAGCTATAAAATCCAACATTCCATTCACTTACCTAATTATCTGCTGTACCTGCATGCTAAATTTCTGTGACTCATGAACGAGGACACCCTCTGTACCAGAGCACCCCAAAGTCTCTCCCCATATAGATAATAGGTTGCCTTCCCATATTTTAGCTTAAATTATGCTGCTGGAAAAGCACAGCAGGTCAGGCAGCAAAGGAACAGGAGAGTCGACGTTTCGGACATAAGCCCTTCTTCAGGAATCATTCCCACATGCCTCCCCATATTTCCAACCAAAACACATAGCTTCACACTTATCCACATTAAATCCCATCTGTCACATTTTGGCCCACTCTTCTAACCTATCTACATCTATTTGTAACGTTATTTCCTCAGTGCAATTTACTGTCCCTTCTGTTTTTGTGACATTTGCAAATTTAATGACTTGGATACAGGGATAGAGGGCTGTGTAGCTAAATTTGCAAACATAGATTGTAAATATCTGTAGTCCAAGGACTGAACCCTGTGGCACCCCACTAGTTACATCTTGCCATCCAGGAAAAAACCCATTTATTCCAACTCTGGCTGATGGACAGAACCAGTCTCCTATCCAAGCTAATAAATTAACCGTAATCCCATATGATCCATCCTTTGGAGATAACCTTTCTCGCGGCATCTTATCAAGCTGCCTTCCGGAAGACCAGGCATATTACATCTACAGGATCCCCATTATCTACTTTGCTTGTTACATCTTTGAAGAACTCTAGCATATTAGTCAAACATGATTTGTCCTTCATGAAACCATTCCGACTCTTATGAATAGCTTTTTGACTTTCCAAATGTACTGATACTGCTTCCTTGATAATTGATTCTAACACTTTCCCAACAACAGATGTTAAACTAACTGGTCTCTAATTGCTCACATTTTGCCTGCTTCTTCCCTTTTGAATAAGGGCATCACATTAGCAATTTTCCAATCCATTAGAACCTTATGCATGTCCAAGGAATTTTGGAATATTGTAACCACTATCTCCATCGCCCCTTACTTTAATACCCTAGGATGCAGGCCATCAGGCCAGAGGGAATTGTCTGCCCTACACCTTAACTGAGTACCTTGTCTCTATCGATGTCGATTGTTCTAGGTGTTACCCTTTCACATTGGACAAAAATTGACATATCTAAGTTCTCTAACTGTAGTATTTCCAGTCAATAATTGGAAAATTAGAAGGCCCCCATAACAACTATCCTGTTAATCTCGCACCATCCAGAATTATCTTTGTTATTTTTCCGCTCCAACTCAAACTATTCGGAGGCCTACAGAAAACTCAAGAGTGATCTCTCTTTTCCTGTTTCTAACCTCAGCCCATACAACCTCAGTAGGTGAGTCCTCAAACATCCTTTCTGCCACTGTTATACTGTCTTTGACTAACAATGCCACACTTCCCCCTCTTAACATTTTCAATGTTGGGACTACAATAATGCACAATTTACATAGAAGATTTGGAGCTGGGGACCACGTGTAGTGTGTAAAAGTTTGCAGATGACACTAAGGAAAGAGTGAGGATTGCAGATGCTGGAGATCAGAGCTTAAAAATGTGTTGCTAGAAAAGCGCAGCAGGTCAGGCAGCATCAAAGGAACAGGAGAATCGACATTTCGGGCATAAGCCAGGGTTTATGCCCAAAACATCGATTCTCCTGTTCCTTTGATGCTGCCTGACCTGCTGCGCTTTTTCAGCAACACATTTTTAAGATGACACTAAGGTAAATGGCAGAGCAAAGTGTGCAGAAGACAGTGAAACTTTGCAGAGGAACAGAGATACTTTAATGTCTGGCAGATAGAATACAATTTAATAAAATGTGAAGTCATCCATTTTGGTAGGAGTAACAATAAAAAGGATTATTATTTGAATGATAAAAAGTTGCAGCATTCAGCTATGCAGAGGGACCTCGTGCACGAATCACAGAGGGTTGGTCGGCAGGCACAAGTAATTAGGAAGGCAAATGGAATTTGTCCTTCATTGCTAAAGGGCTTGAGTTTAAAAGCAGGGAGGTTATGTTGCAGCTGTATACGGTGCTGGTGAGGTCATACCTGGAGTACTACGTGCAGTTTGGTTTCCGTACTTGAGAAAGAATATACTGGTACTGGAGGCAGTGTGGAGGAGATTCCAGAGTTGAGGGGTTTGGCTTATGAGAAGAGACCGAGTAGATTGGGATTATATTCACTGGAATTCAAAAGAATGAGGAGGGATCTTATAGAAAAATATAAAATTATGAAAGGAATAGATAAGATAGAAGTAGAGGGAAATTTTCACTGGCAGGTGAAACTAGGACAAGAGGGCATAGCCTCAAGATTAGAGGGAGCAGACTTAGGACTGAATTGAGAAGGAACTTCTTCACCCAGAGGATTGCAAATCAATGAAATTCCCTGCCCAATGAAGTAGTTAATGCAGCTTCAAGAAACGTTTTTAAAGCAAAAATAGATTTTTTTTAAACAATAAAAGGAATTAAGGGATACAGTGAAAGCACAGCTAAGTGGAGCCGAGTCCACAAAAAGATCAGCCATGATCTTATTGAATGGTGGAGCTGGCTCGAAGGGCCAGCTACCCCTGCTCATAATTCACGTTCTTATGTTCTAAACGAACGTGATTGTACTGGAGACAATGAAGAGGAGATTCACCACAATGGCGTGTGGGAAGCAAAATTTCAGTTATGTGGAGAGACATGATAGGCTAGATTTGCTTTCCCTGGAGCAGAGGAAGCTTAGGGAGAGATCGGACTGAGATATACAAAATTACGAGGGGCATAGACGGGCAGATCATGAGAATCTTTCCTCCATACAGATGTGCCTAAGACTAGATAGCATAAGTTTAAGGTGACAAGCAAGTGGTTTAGAGGAGATCTGAGAAAAAATAATCTTTCACCCAGAGGGTGGCAAATATACAAATGTGCTGCCTGAGGGGATGAAGGAGGCTAGCTATATTCCAACATTTAAGCAACATCTGGATGACTCTCAATGCCTCTATAATTGTGAAACTTGTTAAGTCATTTCAGGATGAGGAAGAGTTAGCCACATTATAATAATACAAGTCATATCTACATCGGATCAGGTAAAAAGGGCAAATTTCCTTTTCTAAAGAAAATTTGCAACTAAAGTGATTTTTTTTATGTTAATGCCCCTACAAATAAATCATAATTCAACTTCCATTGAGGACTTCCCACTCACTGTCTCTTTTTTATGAATACAAAATAAAACACCAAATTACTACAACCACACCATGCTTGAACATGACATATTTTATATTTTGCCCTTAAAAACAGGAAGAATAAGCTTTCCCAAGGAGACTACACAGTAGTCAGGGAAGAACTGAAAGGACAGCTTCCGCACACAAAGCCACTTCAACGGCTTGCACACCCCAGATTCTTTACGGGCTCAAATAGTTCCATCTGGAAAATATCAGATCTTGGCACTGGTGAGCATTACTGAACAGTAGAATATTGCTCGCCAAGAGCAGGCTCTAAAATCTGATCCTATTCAGTAACAAACTAAACCAAATGACTGCAAGATTACACAGAAATTAAAACTGAGAAATACTTGTATTGGAAAACAGAAGTAGAGTAAAATGTTAGCAAAGTAATTAGAGCACATTGATAGCTCAGCTAAATCCCAGCAGTGCTGCGATAAGAGATTCTATATAAAGCCATTTAAAAGATTACAGGAATCAGCATTCAAGTTCACCTAAATGTAGCAAGAATCGTGCTCTTTTAAAGAACTAACCAATCAGATTTAGACCAAACCCCCCTCTAATGACCTACTCTTTCTGAATGGGATCAAGCATCAAAGGCTGACATCAGCAACTCTGGTTCCAATAACTGCACACACTAGTATTAGATTGCCAGGCACTCCGCATCACAGTGTAATTTTAATTTCGGTTCAAGCAGGTTTGCCAAATCACTGAACTTAAAAATAATTTTGCATTTGACGTTTTTTTCTGCATAGCCCCAGCACCAAAACACACTTTAAAGATGGCAAACTCCGACACCCACCACTACCAAATATCCTCCAGAGATAGCCACATCTGACAATTTAGGGGCACACTGATAGTTTGCCTGGCATCAGACATACAGTAGTGTCCATGAACAAAATGCTTGAGTACTATAATTGGATACAATCCACAAAACTAAACTGCAGCTCAAACTGGCGTGCTGATATCTTCAGTTCTACAACATATACTTACGTACAACCTTTAACATTGAAAAGCATTGCAAGATGTTTCAGGAGTTAAAGCAAGGACCCTAGAGCGTTTGATGTGGAAAGCCAGCCAGAAGACTAGAACTGAAATTGAGAAAAAATAGATGATGGTTCATCAGATGGACTGATCAAAGAGTGGAGGATGATTATATAGTGCAAGTTGCCCTTGTAATGGAAGGGGCGCAGAATCAGCAACACAACTCTCAATGAACACAATTCAACAAAAAAGTCTGGTCAAGGAAGGGTTGGATCAGGGATACTGGTAAAAGTTACATCTGGTGAAAGTTTTGCTCTTCCCAACATTCAAGTGAAGGAACTCATTCTGTCTCACGTCAGACTGGATGTTGGAGTCGAAAGTGTGGCACTAGAAAAACACAGCAGGCCAAGCATCATCCAAAGAGGAGAGTCGACATTTCAGGCATAAGCCCTTCATCAGGAAGGGGCCTGAGAGATAAATAAGGAGGTGGGGCTGGGGAAAGCAAAAGGTAGGTGCAGGTGGAGGATAATTATGATAGGTTGGTGGGGAGGGCGGAGCAGATAGATGGTAAGCAAGATGGACAGGTCAAAAGGGTGGTGCCGAGTTGGAGGTTTGAACCTCTGATGAGGTGGGGAGGGGAGATTTGGAAACTACTGAAGTTGATGTTAGTGGTGGAATTAGGAATAAAAGGGTCCAAGGTGGAAAATGAGGAATTCTTCCTCCAGTTGTCAGGTGGCTTGGATTTGGCAGAGGTGACGGCAGCCCAAGACTTATATGTCCTTGGAGAAATGGGAGCGGGAGTTGAAGTGGTTGGCCACAGGGTAGTGGGGACGGTGGGGTTGTTTGGTGCGTGTCCCCCATAGATGTTCCCTGAAATGTTCTGCGAGTTGGTGTCCTGTCTCCTGATGTAGAGGAGACCACATTCAGAGCAATGGACACAGTAGATGATTTGAGTGGATGTGCACCTGTCAGATGTGAAGCGATCACCTCCCAGACTGGATGATAGGCAACCCAGAATCAGGAGCTGAGAAAAGACCATATGGCCATAATATATAGGTGCAGAATTAATGCTTTTGGCCCACTGAATCTGCTGTGCCATTCGATCATGATTGATCTGTTTCTCAACCCCACTCTCCTGTCTTTTCCCCATAACCTTTGATCCCCTTACTATCTAAGGAGCAAGAGGGTAACCAGAGAAAGGGTTGGCACACAAGGATAAAGGAGGAAAGTAATGCGTGGTGTCAAAGAAAATAGGCGAGATTCTGAAAGTGTACTTTGTGTCGGTATTCACCGATGAGGGGGGCATGACAGATATTAAGCTTAGGGACAGATGCTTGATTACCCTAGATCAAGTTGGCATAAGGAGGAAGTGTTGGGCATTAATAGGTTTTAAGGTGGTTAAGTCCCCAGGTCTGGACGGGCTTAATGAGGGAAGTGAGAGAAGAAATAGTCGGGGCTGTAACAGATATCTTTGCAGCATCTTTTAACATGGGTGACGGCCTTAAGGACTGGAGAACTGCTCATGGTGAAAGGTAGCAGAGATAATCCAGGTAATTATAGACCTGTAAGCCTGACATCGGCGGTCGGGAAGCTCTTGGAGGAGATACTGAGGGTGGGATCTGTTTATATTTGGAAGAAAATTGGCTTATCAGTGATAGGCAACATGATTGTGTGTAGGAAAGGTCACGTCTTACTAACTTAATAGAATTCTTTGAGAAAGTGACAAAGATGATTGATGATGGAAGGGCTGTGGATGTCATATACGTGGATTTCAGTAAGACGTTTGATAAGATTACCCATGGTAGGCTGATGGAGAAAGTGAAACTGCATGGGGTCCAGGGTGTACTAGCTAGATGGATAAAGAACTGGCTGGGCTGCAGGAGAAAGGGTCATAGTGGAAGAGAGTTTCTTAAAATGGAGAACTCTGACCAATGTTGCAGCACAAGAATCCATGCTGGGACCACTGTTGTTTGTGATATACATTAGTGATCTGGAGGAAGGTATAGGTGGTATGATTAGCAAGTTTGCAGATGACACTAAGATTGGTGGATTGGCAGATAGTGAAAGGGACTATCAGAGAATGCAGCAGAATATAGATAGATTGGAGAGTTGGACAGAGAAATGGCAAACTGAGTTCAATCTGGGCAAATGCGAGGTGATGCATTGTGGAAGATCCAATTCAAGAGTGTAAATGGAAAAGACCTGGGTAAAATTGATATACAGAGAAAAATTAGATTACTTACAGTATGGAAAAATGAGTGTTTAGATCCATTGTTCCCTAAAGGTTGCAATGCAGGTCAATAGAGTGGTCAAGAAGGCATACAGCATGCTTTCCTTCATTGGACTGGGTTTTGAGTACAAGAGTTGGCAGGTCATGTTACAATTGTACAGGACTTTGGTTCAGCCATATTTGGAATTCTCTGTACAGTCTGGTTGCCACATTACCATAAGGATGTGATTGCTTTGGACTTGGTATAGAGGACGCTCACCAGGATGTTGACTGTGATAGAGGATGCTAGCTATGAGGAGAGGGTGACTAGATTAGGATTATTTTCATTAAAAAGATGGGGGTTTAAAGTCTGATTAAGGTCTACAAAACCATGAGAGGTATTGACAAGGTGGATAGCAAGCTTTATCCCCCTCAGAATGGGGTACTCAAATACTAGGGGTCACGAGTTCAAGGTGAGGGGGGAAACATTTAAAGGAGATATGCATGGAAAGTTCTTTACACAGAGTGATGGGTGCCTGGAGTGGTGGTAGTGGCAAGCACAATTGTGTCATTTAAGGATGTATCTAGACAAATACATGAATAGGCAGGGATGAGAGGCAGGTTTAGATAGAGGATCTGGATCGGCGGAGGCTTGGAGGGCCAATGGGAGTGTTCTTGAGCTGGAATTTTCTTTGTTCTTTTTTCAAGAATGACCTACTTCGGTACATTTTAAATATACTGAATGACTTGACGTCCAGATGCCTCCTGTGGTAACAAACTCCGTAGTGATCACCCTCTGGGTGAAGAAATTCCTCATCTCAGTTCTTAAGAGTTATCTCTGTTATAAGACTGCGACCTCGGATCCCAGTCTCTCCTACTAGTGGGAAAATCTTCTCCAGGTTCATTCTATTCAGGCATTTGTTTTCTCTAAGTTTCAATGAGATCACTCCTTATCCTTCTAAAATCCATCAAGTACTGATCCAATTATAATGCTTTTACATCTGATTCGCCCTCAAGCTGCATGGTAAATTTTACTGTATTATGATCACTGACCCCTAGCCGTTCCTTTACCTTAAGCTCTCTAGTCAGGTCTGCCTCATTAAATATCAAATTGAGAATTGCAGGTTCCCTTGTGGGCTCGACTAAAAAAAAAACCATTTCATGGACATTCCACAAATTCCTTTTCTTAGAATCTGCTACCAATCTGATTTTCCCAGTCCTTTTATTGAATTCTCCCACAATTATTCACAGTTGTTATAATAGTGCCTTTCTTATATGCCCTTTCCATCTCCCAATTATTTCCTTCAACACATCTTGACTACAGCTAGAAGGCATGTGCATAACTTCCATTAGGTTCTTTGCTTCTGCAGGTCCTCAACTATACACACACAGAATCTATGCCTTACAACCCTATGTCACAACTGACTATTGATCTAATTTAATTTCTTACTGACAAGGCAACCCTGCCTCCTCGGCCCATTTGCCTGTCTTTTTGATTGGACAAGTATCCTTGGATATTTAGTTCTCAGCCCTGATCCCTTGCAACCACATTTTGATGCCCACATCTTACCCATCAATTTCAATCTACAAGCACATTTACTGTATTTCATAAACTGTTTGCATTTAAGTATAGCACCTTCAATCATGCATTGACTGCCCCATTTCTTATAGTTATCCCCGTGTCTGCTGTGCCTGACCCTTTCCATATTCTGTCCTAACACTTATTCCAGAAATGTTAATAACCTCAGAGTCCTTCTTTGCTATCTTTTTCTTATAAATTTCCCTGCAAATGAACCTCACCCTTACTGTTTAATTTAAACCATAATGCAGCCCGAAGTATGCAATTCACCAGGACTCTAATCCCAGCATGATTCAGGTGGAGCCTGTCCCATTGGGACTCTCTTTTCCCAGTACTGGTGATAACATCCCACGAATTCAAACCCATTCCTCCCACACCAATCTTGGAGCCAGGTGTTTAGCTCTTAAAATGTTGTTAACCTTGTGCCAATTAACTTGAAGCTTAGGTAGTAACGTGGAAACTACCAACTTTTTGATTCTGCTTTTTAATTTAGCCCCAAGCTCCTTATACTCCCTCAGCAGACCTCTTACCTATAGCGTTGGTACCTACCTGGACCACGACACACTGGATATTTCATTTGCCTTTCCAAGCTCCTCTGCAGCCCAGATGAGATACCCTGAACCCAGGCAACTCGGGACAGGCAATAAATCCTGGCCACCATGTGAATAAAAAAAATGGTAAAACATATATGATTGGCCTACTCTTGCTCCTATTTCTTAGGGATCCTCCTCACCAATCTGTCACAATTGCATTTGTTCATAAAATAATGGACAGAGTGACAATTTAACAGTTTCACCTCCACATTGAGAATACTAGCCAACATGTGGCATGGCAGTGTGTGCTTAAGTGGAATAACTTTGAATAAATTGAGCAACCCAAGATTAAGTATCCTTCAGGTGCTGAGAGCCATCAGTAGCAACAGAATCATACAGCATCACAATCTGTAATCTCCAACTCTACCATTTCCATCATGTCAAGGAAATTAACACTGGTTCAATGAAGAGTGCAGGAGTAGCACTGGGCATACAGAGAGAAAAAAAGTGTCAACCTCAAGTTAAAATACAGGGCTACTTGGGATATCAAAACAACATAAACAGGAAGTAATGGACAGAGCCAAGCAATTCCATAACAAATGGATCAGATCAAAGAATGGGTTCAAATCCCACCTCAAGTGATAAAATTAAATTTCTACATTAAATTCAATATAAATTCAGATTATAAAAGGCTGACTCCACAAAGGTGACCATGAAATCATCAACTGAGTTCACTTATTCTGGTTAGGATAGGAAATCTGACTTGGCCTTGGTAGCAACATTGGCAGGCATGAAAGAATAAAACTAAAAGTTAACACCAGAATTCCCTCTTACATATGAATGTACACAAACTACACAGGTTCCAAAACACAACACTCGCCATTGTGAAAGCAGTTTAAGACAGGTGACAAATACTAGCCTTGCCAGTAATATTCACATTCCTAGAATGAATATTTTAAAAATTGCTAGCAAATATCAAAGTAAATAATTAACTGCATAATAAATGGCCAAAATACAAGGTGATTTTTATTCAGAAAGACATAAAAAATAGATTAAAAGTACCTCGTTCTGAGAAATGGCTGATAAGCTCAGATAAAGCAACGTGAACACATCCCAAAATTTATTATCTGCGACCATGGGCAGACAGATTGAAGATAACCGGTAAAAATATCAGAGACAAGAGAATGAGAACATTTGTTATATACCATCCAAGTTTGATCTGGAATGCACTATTTGAAAAAAAATGATGGAAGCAGATTCAATAATGCCATTCAAGAGGGAGACCAAGATCTTTGTCAAGGATTAGTTATTAAGGAGCAACATGACAAAAGAGCAAGAGGTAGAAAGGCAGAGATTTAGGGAGACTATTCCAGATGAACATAACGCTCCCAAAGGAGAGTTGATGGAAATTTAGGATGTCCAAAAGGCCAAACTAAGACATCAGACACCTTTAGAATTAGGTGTGGGTTAGGCTATAGAGAAAAATATACAAATAAATTAGAATTACGAATTTGATGCACAGTCTAACTGGAATTCAATAAAGATGAGCCAGCATATGGAAACAAGTGAACAAAATTTTGTACAAGTTAGGATAGGAGGTGAAGATTTCTGGACAAGCATGAGCTGACAAATTAGTAAAAAATGGAAGTGGACACAGATCACTTGGACTGTGCAAAAATTACAATTAGAAGCAGCCAATAAAGGCGAGATGAAATAGGACACTAATATCAATGCTTGATTAAAAATTATGGTTGTAGAAGTTCAAGACACAGGTAACATTTTGGTAGAATGAAGTCAGCAAGCAAAATGAAACAATTTTATAAAGGATGCAATTAGAGCTCAGGATTGTTGAATCGTATTGAGGTAAATCAATGAATGGAATTAAAAAGGTTAACCCTAAAGGCATTATTTTAAAGATGGAGATAAGTTTAAACTGATTCTGGTCTGGTTTCAGGCAATATTTCTGCACACTATGAATAATGACTAGAATGGTCTTCCAAATATAGTGTAGTGTCAAAGTTCAAGTAATTAAATGATGTAACAGTGTAGCTGCAGTTGCGATGGAAACATTAACAGAATGTCTGCCCCATCAGCAGAGCTACTTTTCAGTATAACGACTAGAATTTGTAATAAGAAAAAATGTTCAAAGAATGCCTATTACTGTGAAGGAAAATGTACTGTATTAGAAATCAGAGATGCACATTTCTGCATGATTTTTTTAAACATCCAAGTATGGGGGAAGAGGGTAAAAAGGAGACAGAGATAACAAGAGTTCAAACAATTCAAATGCCATAATCAAACTCCTTGTTGCAATGTTTTAAAAAAAAAGCTCCAATAGCCTAAAAAAAAATCACAATGGGAAATGCAATGTAAACTAGGTATTACATTAATTTTACACTTTGGATGTTATACGTAAAGAACAAGGGGATCTGAAAATAGAGGAGAAAGTGAGGTCTGCAGATGCTGGAGATCAGAGCTGAAAATGTGTTGCTGGAAAAGCGCAGCAGGTCAGGCAGCATCCAAGGAACAGGAGATTTGACGTTTCAGGCATAAGCCCTTCTCCTGAAGAAGGGCTTATGCCCGAAACGTCGAATCTCCTGATCTGAAAATATCGCCAGCTCTGTCTGGAGCAGGAAATCCTTGGTACAATATCATCAGAAAACAATATTTCACTTGTGTAATTTTCTGATAATCTTCTCTGCAGAGACTAAACTGCAGGACGTTTTGAACGTGTGCAATATTGTGTGGCCCATGACAGCAGTTCTTCACCCCATCACGAACAGATCCTGATGTTCTTGGAAAACTGAAGAGAAGCATCTGTGATGGCCACACAATTTCAACTCTGAAACAAACACCAGGGCACCAACTCACAAGTATCCATATAACAGACTGTAAAGGTAAATTACTTTAGCGAGTTTTGAGAAGATTTGTAGCTCAGGTTAAGGTTCTGGATGTAGGTTTGCTCGCTGAGCTGGAACCTTCATGTTCAGACATTTCGACACCATACTAGGTAACATCTTCAAAGAGCCTCTGGACAAAGCATTGATGATGATGATTCCTGCTTTCTATTTATATGCTTGGGTTTCTTTGGCTTGGTGGTGTCATTTCCTGTTCTTTTTCTTAGGTGGTGTTAAATCTGGTCCAAGTCAGTGTGTTGTCGATAGAGTTCCAGTTGGAATGCATTGCTTCTCGAATTCTCATGCATGTCTCTGTTTGAATTCTCCTAGGATGGATGTGTTGTCCCAGTCGAAATGGTGTCCTTAGTGATTGTGGGTCACGTCATTGTGTGGCTAGTCGATGTTCATGTATTCCAGTGGCTAGTTTTCTGCCTGTTTGTCCAAAGTAGTGTTTGTTACAGTCCTTGCATGGTATTTTGTAAATGACATTATGTTTGCTTGTTGTCTGTATTGGGCCTTTCAACTTCATTAGCTGCTGTTTTGGTGTGGTGGTGGGTTTTGTGGGCTACCATGATGCCAAGGGCTCAGAGTAGTCTGGCAGTCATTTCCGAAACGTCTGATGTAGGGGAGAGTGGGGAGGGACACATCCATCCTAGAACAAGCCAAACAGAGACAGCACAAGAATATCTAGAACATGGCATTCCAACCGGAACTGTATCAACAAACACATTGACTTAGACCCAATTTACCCCATCTCCAGAGAACAAGAAAAGGAAATGACACCACAAACCCAAAGAAACCCAAACATATAAACAGAAAAGTGGAATCGTCAGCAATGCTTCGTCTGGAGGCACACTGAAGATGTTACTTAGTATGGTGATAAAACGTCTGAACATGTGAACATGAACCTTCCAGCTCAGCGAGCAAACCTACATCCAGTTAATTACTTTATTTTGTGACATCTTTTAGCATTAGAAACATTGGTTACATCAAACTACAGTTGCTGACTGGAAACAATACAGAAAGACTATGTAAACAGAATCAGTGTTGTTCAATAAACTTGCGCACTAGATACTACACATTTTAGAGTGCACAGAGAAAGGCCCTTCTGTCCATTGAATATGCGCCTGCCAAAAACCACCACCTAACTACTCTAACCTCACTTCCCACTACTTGGCTTATAGCCTTTTATGTTTTGGCACTGCAAGTGCATATCTAAATTTTTAAATGAGAGTTTCTGTCTCTACACTTAGAGGTAATGAGGCTCCAGATTCCCACCAACCTTTAGAAGATAGATTTTATCTCTCATCCCTTCCAAACTTCCAGATAAATGTCAATTTATAGACTCCCTAGTGTGGAAACAGGCCTTTCCGCCCAACAAGTCCACATAAATCCACCTAACAGTAATCCACCCAGACCCATTCCCCCCATCCTATATTTACCCCTGACTAATGCACCATCCCTACTCATCCCTGAACACTTTGGGCAATTTAGTATGGCCAACTCACCTAATATGCACATCTTTGGACTGTAGGAAGAAACTGGAACACCTGGAGGAAACCCACGCAGACACGGAGAATGTGCAATTTCCACAGTCACCCAAGGCTGGAATCGAACCAGGGTTCCTGGCATTGCAAGGCAGCAGTCTAACCACTGAGCCACCTTACCGCCTCACTCAATGTCCCTAGTCACGGAACTCTCCACCAAGGGGAAAATATATTCCCATCTATGTGTCTCATAAATTTTGACATCTCAAATCATGACTCCTCTCGGTCTCCTCTACTCTAAGGACAGTCCTAGTCTATCAATCTCTCTTCATAATTAAATGCCTCCAACTTGGGTAACATCGCAGTAACTCTCCTCTGCCCCCTCTCCTTTGCTATCACATCCCAGAATTGCATATCCTACTTCAACAGTATCACATATCCTCCAGCTCTGCAATCTTGAAACCTCAAATTACAGCCCACATTCCTGATGAAGGGCTTATGCCCAAAACATCAATTGTCCTGCTCCTCAGACGCTGCCTGACGTGTGCTTTTCCAGGACCACACTTTTCGACTCTGATCTCCAGCATCTGCAGTCCTCACTTTCTCCTAATCTTTAAAAGTCGTATCCCAATGCACATCGCAAAAAGGTAATGGAACTAAACTTGACATGTTAGGAAAGGTAAAATACTGTACTTAAGTCAAAGAACCACAATGGCTATATGCTTAGCAGATAAAACAGGACCCAGGAAATAACTCCTACACAATGTTTTCACAACCTCCAGCAAGATGCTCAGGGTGTACCAGGCTGTGTACCAAGAGAATGCACTACTGGCAATGGTTTACATGTGAATCATCACCACCAACTAACTCACTTGTGCGCAATCAATTCTTAAATATATAGAGATACGAGCTCCAGTGTTTCCCACATCATTAAACTGAAAAAGAAACGACAGTGGCACCGACGTAAGTATTGTAAAAATTCCTGTTCCTATTCCACCCTATTTAGTTCAAACAAGAATCTGACTCACTTTGCTCATAATAAGTATTCATCTTGTCTACTTTGTTGGTATAAGTCGAACTACTGTGGTCAGTGGAACTTGTATCAAATTGGCAGCAATAATTTCTACTGATCAGTTGGTATAAAGTTGAAAAAACCTAGATAGGTGCACACACCAAACGAAAGTCTTTCCAGTGTGCAGTTACCCTGCCAGGGGCCTCCATCAAGGGACAGCAGGTCACAAAGTATTTGCTGCTGTCATTCACAATGAAAGCCTGTAACCTTGGACACCCACTGCATTCCAACCAGTCTGAGAATAGTCACTATCAAACATCACCCAGGGCTAAGTGCCAGGAGAGCTCTCAGTTATCGTGGACAAAGCCTGCAACAGTGAAGAGAGAGTTGAAGTGTTAACGCAAATGGATTGCCGATTAGTGAGTGACCACAAATAAAACAAGCTCAAGCACAGGTGTGGTTCATTATGCAGCACATCGAACAGCTGAGTCAGCAGTAAGATGGCTTGCATGTCTAAGAATGCAGAATTAATCCCGTTAGCTGGATTGTTAATCCAAGAAATAATTACACTACCCAAAAAATTCAAAATTAACTCAAAGTCTGGAATTAAGCCAAATTGTGACAATAGAACCATTATCGATAATCACCAAAAGCCCACCTGGTTTACTAATTATCTTTTAGGAAGGAAAACAGTCAACTTGAGCACCTTCTCCCACATCCTCACCCCCACTCACCAGCCCTGTCATTACATGGGCTACTATAATCCCATTATAAACTACTAAAAGTCCAATTAGCAGCCATTTATTTGAGGCTGAACTTCACCCATGTGTGTTCCTCTCTCTCCACCTCATTTACTCCTTACTCCATTCCACCTTCTGCATAAATACCAACCTTTTCCTAGCTACCATCAGTTCTGAAGAAGGGTCACCAAACTTGAAACATCAACTTTGCTTTGTCTCCAGAAATGTTACCAGTTCTGATGAGCTTTTCCAGCAATTTTTGTTTTTGTTTCCGATTTTCAGAATCTGTGGTTCTTTCTGTAGCCTACTCCTGTTCCTAATGACTCACTCAGTTTGGGCTCTACGAGTGTTACTTAGCTCCAGAACTCACTACAGCTTGGGTTCATACATGGACATAAGAACTGAATTTCAGTTCCTCAGGTCAGTATCCTAACCCTAAGCATCTTCAGCTACTTCAATCAATACCGATGTAACAAGCCCACAGTAGACACCATTTTCCTAGCCGTGAATTCATCTCTGGAACACCTGGATAACGACGACACCTACTCATCAGCCACTACTCCATTATCTCCTCCAACTATTCACAAAACTTTAAGACCTAGGTCTCAGCTCCACTCTCCAAGTGGATCCTCAGCTTCCGGACCCATAGACTACAATCAGTGAAGACAGACAATTGCACCTTTTCCATGATAACCCTCAACACTGGAGTCACCCCAATAATGCATTCTCACCCCTCTACTGTACTAAAAGTTTGCTGATGATACCATAGTGGGAGAATGGATATCAAAACGAGTAAGTCAGAATACAGAAAGGAGATAGAGGCCTTGCTATCATGGTGCAACGATAACATCAGCTCTCTCAATGTCGGCAAAACAATTGACTTCTGAAGGAAAGGAAAATATCCTGACCTAAATCAACAGAGCAGAGGTCAAGGGGGGGGGGGGGGGGGGGGGGGGGGCGAGAGTGTCAAGTTCTTAGGACCGACTATAACCAACAACCTACCCATATAGATACAATGGTCAAGGCTGCACAATAAAGCCTCTTCTTCCTTAGGCAGCTTAGGAAATTTGGCATGTCCATAAGGACCCTCACCAACTTTGATGGATACACCACAGAAAACATAGTACCAAGGTGCATAACAGTCTAGTACGGCAACGGCTCTACCCAGGACCTTAAGAAACTACAGAAGGCTGCTTGTACAGCCCAGACCATTATGGAAGCCAACCTCCCATTACATGGACTCCATTTAAAAGGCTCACTGCCACAGAAAGGCAAAGACCCCTCCCACTCCAGTAATGCTTTCCTATAACTTCTGCCGAGGCGCAGAAAATACAGAAACATGAACACATGCACTAGATTCAAGACAGCTTCTTCCCTGGATTATTAGACTGATGAACGGACACTAACTTCAATATTAGTCTTGTTAATGTTGATACTGCTTTGCGTACCTCCTGTGCAATGTAACCTCACTATCTAAGCACACTATGATCTACTTGCATTACTCAAAGTTTTTCACTGTACTTAGGTACATGACAATAAATCAAATCAAATAACCATCCCTCCATCACAAGGTCGAAAGTGGGAATGCTCGATGACAGCACACTGTTCAGCACTATTCCTAAAAACCTGAGTGCAACAGTCCATATGCAGCAAGACCTGGACAATAATCATGGCTAAGCTGATAACCAGCAAACAATGCTGCTGCCATACAAGTACCAGGCAACAACAATCTCCAACAAAAGAATCTAATCATTGGACTTCAACATTCAATGGGGTTACAATCACTGAATTCTCCAGTGTCAACGCCCTGGGGTGGTCGACATTGACCAGAACCAAAACTGGACTGGCCAAATGAATACTGTGGCTAAGAGCAGGTGAAAGGCTGCAATAACAACTCCTGACTGCTCCTACAAGCCACAAGTCAAGGGTGTGATGAACTATCGCCCGCTTGCCTGTGAGAATGTATATCGGGTATAAGCAGGTAGGGGAAGAGTTATGTTTTGAGTTTTGTGAATCAAGAGGTTCAGCTGAGCATGACTCAGATAAGAATGTGAAGTTAACAATGGGGTGCTGGAGGCAAGGGCAATGGGTTAACAAGGTGGAAAAGCATTCACTATGTGAAGCCATTTCACAACATTAAAAGCATTCAGTACGTATGGTCAGTTTAACAAGGTGAAAAGTATTCAACATGAGAAGCCAGTTAAGGTTAAGAACATCCATTGTGTAAAAGCAGATAGCTTAATTTTTACTGTTGATGCTCACTGATTGTAATGGTCACCCAATTAGTATGTACACTGCCTTATCTAGGTGCTCCTCCCCGTAAAATTACTATATAATTAATCAAGAAACTGTTATTCCAGATAAGACCGGGAACGCATGTCCCACGGGCATTCTCTCCCCCTCCAGGGCCCTGACTAAAGATGGAGGTAAAACTATACTGTGTCTCTGAGCGTTTTGCTTTGACTAAGGGAGGAAATGGGACGACACCTGGATGAATGCAACTCTAGAAATACTCCAGAAGCCAGTCACCATTCAGGACAAAGCAACTCACTTGATTTCACTATATGCACAAACATTCACTCCCCTCACTAATGATGCATAACAATAACTAACACCTACACTACAAGATGCAAGGAATGGAGGGATATGGACCAAGTGCAGGCAGAAGGGATTAGTTTAATTTAGCATCATGTGGCACAGCACTGTGGGCAAACGTGTGGGAAAGTAGTCAAGACAGCTTCTGTGCTTCAATGAGTGTAAGAGTGATCTGTATTAATCTAAGAAATATTGCAGAAATTCACTAAGGTCCTTAGTATCTTCAAACCCACACCCTCTCCCACCTAAAAATAAAGACCAGCAGGCACATGAAAATCAATGACTTGAAATTCTCTTCCATGCCACTCACCATCCTAACTTAGAAACATTCTGTATTCCTTCACTGGTGCAAAGTCCAGGAACTTCCTCCCTCTACTGTAAATGGACAGTAGCAGTTTACAAAGAGCATCTTTTCAAGGGCAATAAATGCTGCCCCAGCCAGCAAAATCTACATCATCTGAAAGAAAAAGTGCCTGTCTTTTTGTCTGATAGAGAATCAACAAGGACAATCACAAAATGCCCGAGAGCCACTTGGTTTGATGTGGTGCTCCTTTTTACAGATAGATTAGCTTTCTTTACTGCATGTTGAATATCTTTTGTACTCTTGTTCTCCATAGTGTTACTCGCTATTGAACTATCCCTCTTAAGGTGAAACAATGTTATTTCTATTCTCAAAGCCTGAAGGAATTGTGAAACTTCCAATACTTCTTTCCTATTTGGGATGGTCAGGGATTAATAACATTTACCATGGAGTTTCCCAAATGTTTCCCATTATAACTTCATTTTTAAGGCTTGAAAAAAATATCGTAGAGTATTTGGATAGGGTTCTCGAACATAATTTGGTACCAAGGCACACATGGAGGTTCAAACAGGTGACAAAACATTTAGTCCAAGATTTGGATGTTAAAATGCATTACTCAGAGTGGTGTCAAGTGAAAAGGAGCAAACGTGTGGGAAAGTATTTAAGACAGCTTCTGTGCTTCAATGAGAATAAGAGTGACAGAAAAAGAGAAGTTACTGAACATTAGACTGATCATAACATTTGATGGTTACTATTTTAAATGTTTTCTATGGCCTGAATGCAGAGAAAGTTGACAGCTCTGCATTATTGATTATATCATTCTCAAAAGGAGTGGTGATGGTTCAGCATTGTTTTTTATTGAAATTCTATCCTCTGGATAAATCAGACGACAAAATAAATGCCTGATCCTCTAGGCCTGAATGCCAGTTTGAGCATTCAATCCAACTCCTAGTGTTTCGTGGCTAAGGGTTTGAAGCTGTTGCAGCAGCATGCAACATGTCTGTTGATCTTTATTCCATAAAAAGTAGAGTACAGCCAGCAGTAACTATAACAACAGTCTTTAGAGCTTTCATTTCCTTGGGCTGTTTAAGGTGCCACTGCCATGTGCAATTCACTTGCCTATGAGTTGCAATATGTGATTAATCGTTCTCTATGTAATAGTAATGATCTGGTTTCCAAGTAAAAGGAAATTATTAGCTTAGTAAATGAAATGTTGCAGAGACTGGGCCAAGAATCTTGTGGATAACACAAGGGTTAATGGACAGTAATAGGGTTTCTAAAATTGGAGAGGAGGGAAAAGAAAATCAGTCAACATTCCCCATTTGGCATTAACAATTCCTGCTAAAAACTAACACTTGTATTGCTGCTCAAAATTTAAAAACCTGCCAGCCGTTAGTTTTGAGGCTTGAACAAAGAACATTACAGCACAGGAACAGGCCCTTCGGCCCTCCAAGCCTGTACCGATGCAGACCTCCTCTATCTACACCTGCCACCTATTTTCTAAGGATCTGAATCTCTCTGCTCCCTAGCCATTTATGTATCTGTTGAGATACACCTTAAGTGATTTTATCGCTCCTACCCCTACCGCCTCTGCTGACAACGCATTCCAGGCACCCACAACCCTCTGCGTGAAGAACTTTCCCCACATTATGCCCCCCCTAAACTCTTCCCCTCTCACTTTGAACTCATGACGCCTAGTAATTGAGTCCTTCACTCTGGGGAAAAAGCTTCTTGTTATCCACCCTGTTTACACCTCTCATGATTTTGTAGGCCTCAATTAGGTCCCTGTCAACCTCCTCCTTTCTAGTGAAAATAATCCTAATCTACTCAACCTCTCCTCATAGCTAGCACCCTCCATAGCAGGCAACATCCTGGTGAACCTCCTCTGCACCCTACCAAAAGGACGTGGATGCTTTGGAGAGTGTAGCAACCAGAACTGTACACTTGGGCATAACACAATCTGAAATATCAAAATATCATTGGCAGAGGTCAGGTCGTCTAAGTAATTGTACCAATTCATTATAACCTCTGAGTTAAAATGATAACACAGGCAAAATTGATAGTAACTTGAATATCTGGAGGTGGTGTCATAGTAATGTTAATGGATGAGAAAACCAATCCGCCGCCATTTCCGCCACCTCCAAACGGACCCCACCACCAAGGATATATTTCCCTCCCCTCCCCTATCAGCGTTCCGCAAGGACCACTCCCTTCGTGACTCCCTCGTCAGATCCACATCCCCCACCAACCCAACCTCCACCCCCGGCACCTTCCCCTGCAACCGCAGGAAATGTAAAACTTGCGCCCACACCTCCACACTCACTTCCCTCCAAGGCCCCAAGGGATCCTTCCATATCCGCCACAAGTTCACCTGTACCTCCACACACATCATCTATTGCATCCGCTGCACCCGATGTGGCCTCCTCTATATTGGTGAAACAGGCCGCTTACTTGCGGAACGCTTCAGAGAACACCTCCGGGCCGCCCGAACCAACCAACCCAATCACCCCGTGGCTCAACACTTTAACTCTCCCTCCCACTCCACGGAGGACATGCAGGTCCTTGGACTCCTCCACCGGCAGAACACAACACCACGACGGCTGGAGGAGGAGCGCCTCATCTTCCGCCTGGGAACCCTCCAACCACAAGGTATGAATTCAGATTTCTCCAGTTTCCTCATTTCCCCTCCCCCCACCTTGTCTCAGTCGGTTCCCTCAACTCAGCACCGCCCTCCTAACCTGCAATCCTCTTCCTGACCTCTCCGCCCCCACCCCACTCCGGCCTATCACCCTCACCTTGACCTCCTTCCACCTATCCCACCTCCATCGCCCCTCCCCCTAGTCCCTCCTCCCTACCCTTTATCTTAGCCTGCTTGGCTCTCTCTCTCTTATTCCTGATGAAGGGCTTATGCTCGAAACGTCGAATTCTCTGTTCCTGAGATGCTGCCTGGCCTGCTGTGCTTTGACCAGCAACACATTTGCAGCTGTGATCTCCAGCATCTGCAGACCTCATTTTTTACGAGAAAACCAGAGGCTCAGGCCAATGCTGAGGGGACATGGATTTAAATCCCATTACAGCAACAGGCTGAATTTAAATCCAATTCATAAAATCTGCATTTAAAAGATAAACTATTGATTCACTCATGCTCACGAAGGAAGGGAACCTGACATCTATCTAGTCGAGCATGACTCCAGACTAACAGCAATGTATATGACTCTTAACTTCCTTCTAAAATAGCCAAGCAAGCCACCCAGTTCAAAGACAATCAGGAATAGACAACAAATGCTGATTTCAAAGTAATATTCATGATAAAAGACAAAAAAAATTAAATTGCTATGGGGTCTGGAGTCAGATGTAGACCAGGGAAGAATGGGAGTTTCCTTCCCTAAAGGACATTAAAGGAACTAGATGGTTCTTCCACGCACCCCTCCACCCCCAACAATCAACAATGGATACATGTTCCTCAGTTTCTTCATTCCAGATTCTTATTGAATTCAAATCCCATCATCTGCTCTGGCAGGATTCAAACCCTCCTTCCCAGGATACTACTTGGGTCTCTAGATTAACAGTCCAATCGTAACACTACTCTACTGTCGCCTGCCCAAAACGCCAACTCTCCTGCTCTTCTGATGCTGCTTGACTTGTTGTCATTTTCATCAACACTAACTATCCAGCATCAGCAGTCCTCACTATTTCCATTTGCTGAATATAACAAACTACAAACCGACCGACTCCCATAGCTACCTAGATTACACCTCCTCCCACTCTGCCCCCTGTAAAAACGCCATCCCAAAATCCCAATTCCTACACCTCTGCCGCATCTGCTCCCAGGAGGACCAATTCCAATACCGAACAACCCAAATGGCCTCCTCCTTCAAAGACCGCAATTTCCCCTCAGACATGGTCGACAATGCTCTCCACTGCACCTTTTCCACTTCCTGCACCTTGCCCTTGAACCCCGCCCCTCCAATCGCCACCAGGACAGAACTCCACTGGTCCTCACCTTCCACCCCCCCCAACCTCCAGATACATCGTATCATCCTTCATCATTTCCGCCACCTCCAAACAGACCCCACTACCAGGAATATACTTCCCTCCTCACCCCTATCAGTGTTCCGGAGAGACCACTCCCTCCGCGACTCCCTCGTCAGGTCCACACCACCCACCAACTCAACCTCCACTCCTGGCACCTTTCCCTGCAACCGCAAGTAGTGCAAAACTTGCGCCCACACTTCCCCCCCTCACCTCCCTCCAAGGCCCCAATGGATCCTTCCATTATACATTGCAAATTCACCTGCACCTCCACACACATCATTTACTGTATCCGTTGCACCCGGTGTGGTCTCCGCTACATTGGGGAGACAGGCCACCTACTTGCAGAACATTTCAGGGAACACCTTTGGGACACCTGCACCAACCAATCCAACCGTCCCGTGGCTGAACACTAACTCCTCCTCCCACTCCGCCAAGGACATGCAGATCCTTGGCCTCCTCCATCGCCAGACCCTGACCACACGACGCCTGGAGGAAGAGCGCCTCACCTTCTGCCTAGGAACCCTCCAACCACATGAAATGAATGTAGATTTCTCCAAATTCCTCATTTCCCCTCCCCAACATTATCTCAATCCCAACCCGAAGGTTCAGCACTGCCCTCTTGACCTGCAATCTTCCCGACCTCTCCGCCCCACCCCATCTCCGGCGTAGCACCCCCACCTCCTTCCACCTATCGTATTCCCAGCACCCCTCTCCCAAATTCCCTCCCCCCTACCTTTTATCTCAGCCCGCCTGGCACACCAGCCTCATTCCTGAAGGGCTTATGCCCGAAACGTCGATTCTCTTACTCCTCGGATGCTATCTGGCCTGCTGTGTTTTTCCAGCACATTTTTCAACTCTGGTCTCCAGCATCTGCAGTCCTCACTTTCTCCTATTGTTTTGTTCACCAACTCCACTTCTAGATTTATCTTAGGTTTACCCAAATCATAGAAGTCGTGGAAAAAAAAAGAAAGCTCATCTGCTCAAGGTCTGCCTCTTCATTTACTATCATTGTGCATTTATTCATTCAAAAGTGGCAATCACTGCGATGCCACAAACACTGGTGACATCTTCAAAAAAAAATTCTAACACCTTTACATATTATGGCAGAACAAAAAGCCCAATATACAAAAATAAAAACACCTTTACTCACAAAGGAATTCATAGCCTGCTAGATGCAAATTGCATTGAAAACATTTGAACTTGTAACTGTTTCAGCTCTCATTACTCCAATTATCCTTCTAATCTAATTACTGGAAAGAAATAAAATGGAGGGAGGAAGAGAGAAGAACCTCAATTTGAACAAAGCAGAGGCAGCACTCAAACAATGATCTGATCTCTACATTTGAATGGAATGTTACATGAACAGTTGCTGCTACAGTATTCTGAAATAAAGAAACAGCTGTTCAAAATATTGGCCTATGTTCAAAATATAATGCAAGACAATTGCGAAGATCTGGTGCAGAGGTGAGCTCATGAAAGCAGATTATAGGGGTGACAGCAGATTATAGGGGTGACAGCATTATGGCCACTTGTCCTACTTAATTATTAACATCGTGCTCCAGGTCACACTTTAATTCCCTGTTCAACAAAGTGTCAAATTTAAAATTCACATTCACTATTCAAATTTCTTCATGGCCTCCCCTCTAACCTCCTTGAGTCCAAAAACTAAGAACTTGCCACTTCACCAAATTTGGGCCCCCTTTGACAGTCATAGAAATGTACAGCATGGAAACAGACCCTGCTGTCCAACTTATCCATGCCAACCAGATAGCCCAAATTAATTTAGCCCCATTTGCTAGCATTTGGGCCATATCCCTCTACACCCTAGCTATTCATAGACCCCATCCTGATGCCTTTTACATGTTGGCATTGTACCAGCCTCCACCACTTCCTCATTCCATATACACACACACCGCTCTCTGCATGAAAAGTTACCCCTTAGGACCTTCTAAATCTTTCCCCTCTCACCTTAAATCTATGCCCTCTAGGTGTTGCCTCCCCTACCCTTGGGAAAAGACCTTGGATAGTCACCATTATCGTAACTATCATGATTTTATAAACATCTAAGGTCATCCCTCTGCTTCCGATGCCACAGGGAAATTAGCCCCAGTCTATTCAGCCTCTCCCTATAGCTCAAATCACCACCACCACCCTGGCAACATCCTTGCAAATCTTTTCTGAACCCTTTCAAGTTTCACAACATCTTTCTGATAGCAGATAAGCCAGAACTGAACAGTATTCCAGAAGTGGCCTAACCAATATCCTGTTCAGCCACAAAAAGAGCTCCCAACTCCTATGCTCAATGCTTTGACAAATAAAGGCAAGTATATCAAATGTCTTCTTCACTAGCTCGTCTACCTGCGACTCTACTTTCAAGGAACTATGAACCTGCAGTCCAAGGTCTTTTTGTTGGACAACATTCCCTAGGACTTCACCATTAAGTGTGTACGCCCTGCCTGATTTGCCCTACCAAAATGCAGCACCTCAGCTCACAAATGCTACCAGAAATGCTGTGTTTCCCCAGCAAGTTTGCCTTTTGTTTCTGATCTCCAATACCTGCAGTTCATTGTTTTAGTCATTAATAGTTTCCTGGTTGCGAGTACTGAAACAAACTTTCACTTCCAGATCTATTTACTAACTGAACATAAATTCCACAAGCAGCCATGATGGGATTTGAATTTTTGTGCTCAGAAAACCTAAATCCCTAGGGTTACTCAACCAGTGATAACATCACCAGATCACAATCTTGCGTTTAGTGACAACTTTGTCCTGAATATTTTCCTTTATTCATTCATGAGATGTAGTACTTCATCTCCCAGAAAAACCAAGTGCCATTTCACAGGGCAGTTAAGAGTAAACCACATTACTGCGGATCAAGAGTAACTGGGTAAGGATGAAAGGCTTCATTCCTTAAAAAGGTCATGAATGAACAAGATTGGTGATCTTATCAATTGTCATAAGCAGCGATAAGCTTTATATTCCAGACTTGTTAACTGATTCAAATTGCATCAGGGCTATAGCAACATCAATATGAAACTCCAAATGTCAAATCCAGTAACAATGCCAAAATGGCACCAACTCCCCACAATCTCTAAGTTTCCCAACACTGACTGGCCTGTAGTTGCCAGTTGTATCCTTTTCCCTTTTATTACTTACTATTCAATTCAGCCCATTGGGTAGATTCTGCCATTTATTCAGATCGTCACTGTTTTGGTAAACACCAACTCCACTTTCCTGCCGTTTCCCCATAATCCTCAATTCCCTTACTGATTAAAAACTTATCTTAACCTTGAATGTACTTAACAAACCAGACTCAACAGCCCTTTGTAGTAACAAGTTCCACAGATTTATTGCCCTCTGGAGAAATTCCTATCTGTCCTAAACATGCTATCCTTTATTTGGAGGTTATTCCTTCTGGTCCTAGACTCACCCACAAGTGTAAACTTTTCCACATCCAGTCTGTCAAGTCTCCTCATAATCTTGTTTGAGACAATAAGGTTACCTCTAATTCTTCTAATAATCACAGGCCCAACTTATTCATTTCTCCTCATAAGACATTTTTATCCATACCTGATCTCAACCTGGTCAACCTTTTCTGGACTGTCTCCAATGCCAGTATATCTTCCCTTAGGTAAAGGGCCAAAAAACTGTGCCCAGTATTCAGTTGCAGCCTGATGCCTTACATAGGTTCACTAGAACTTCCCTACTTTTATACTCTATTCCCTTTGAAAAAAAAAGGCCAACCTCCCATTTGCCTTCCTTATTACTCACTGAGGGGAAAGTGAGGACTGCAGATGCTGGAGACCAGAGTTGAAAAATGTGGTGCTGGAAAAACACAGCAGGCCAGGCAGCATCCGAGGAGCAGGAGAATCGAAGTTTCGGGCATAAGCCCTTCTTCAGGAAAAGCTTATTACTCATTGAACTTGGATGAAGAGATTCATGGACGAGAGCTTCCAAGTTCCTTTATTCTGCAGTTTTCTCCATTTAATATTCAGCTCTTCTCCTCCTGCCAATGTGCACCTCATTTTTGCACATTATATGCCATCTGGCAAGTTTTTGCTCATTTGCTTGACCTGTCTATATCCTTCTGTAGATACTTCATGTCATCCTCACCATCTGCCCTCACATCAACTGTCGCTTCCGAAAACTTAACAATAGTACTTTCACTTTATTTATCCAAGTAATTCATATACATCTTGTAAATAATTTTGGCCCCAGCACTGATCCCTGTGGCACACCATTAGTGACAAGTTGCCATCCTGAACATGTCCTTTATTCCAACTGTACCTATTAGTTAGCCAATCCTCTGTCCAGGTTAATATAATGCCCCCAACACAGTGTGCTCTTTGCTTATTATTTTGCGAGATGTGAATATCATTGGCGATGTCAACAACTCTTCCTGAACTGTCCTTGAAAAAGTGGTGGTGAGCTGCTTCTTACAAATATGATGTGGTCTGCAGCAATGTTCAGGAGTGTGTTCTAGGACTTTGGCCAATAACAAAGAAGCAATGCAATATATTTCGCAGTCGGAATGCTGTGTTCACATGTATCGGTTCTTGGTGGTTGAGTTCATGGCTTGGAGGAGCTTTTGAAGAGGCACCATTCAATCAAGACAGACTGAAAAAGTCTGCGGCTACAATCTGTCAGTTTGACTTTTCTCATCACTCTACCTTCTTTCCACTCAAGTTTTCAATCTCAAACAGCCATGTAATGCCTCCTCTTATAGCTTCAGTCAACTATAATCATGTGAAGTTCCTTGGGATGATTTTCCACATTCCAAGTGCAATATAAATACAGATGTAGAAAGTAAATTGGCTAACAAGTACTGGCCCTTACATTTATGGGCTAGAATATATAAGGTGGAATCAGCTTTAGGTATACAAAGCCCTGGTTAGATGACAAAGCATTGAGAGTTATGTTGGGCACCATGTTTTGGGACAGATATATTCTCTCTTCAGCTAATACAGCAAGGTCACCACAGTCGCAGAGGATCATAAAGCTGCTCTCTCATCACAGAGAGAAGATTAGTGGTGGTTAACCTGAGAGTCAACATGCCTCAGGTGAGGGGAAGAGGTTGAGAAAGACTGTCCTTCATGGTAACATCAGCTGTTAAGGGAATTGAAGCAAAACTGCATTGCAAACCAATCACCCAGCCAACTGAGCTAATCAACACCTAGAAAACAGTGTACATCTACCAAAATAGTATTGTTTTTCACAATGGTAGTGACGTAATCCAAAATTACAAAAAAAATTAAAGGGCACAGATAAAGATGATGAAGGGAAACTTACTTTTACTGGTTGGACAGTCAGAAGCTATGCTGCCCAACATTTTCATAATATGGCCTAATTTTAATACTTTGCTTACTGGAGTGAAAATTCAATGATTTGAAAGAGAGTAAAGGCCAGTTGGGAGAATAGTTGAAATAATTTCCACTGGAGTATAGGCACAAAACAAAAGCACAAAATATGTTCTTGGTTTTGCAGGCCCCAATGGTGGCAGAGATTGGACCTCAAAGCTCACAGTTAATCCCAGGACTGTCAATTTGTTTCTGCTCCACAATCAATAATTGCATATAAGATGTAGGAACAGAAATAGGCCATTTAGCCAATTTAATGTGCTCTGCCATTAACTGAGACCTTAGCTGATTTGATGATCCTCAACTCCACTTCCCTGTGTTGTGTGTAACCCTCTATTCCCTTAGTGATTTAAAAATCTATCTCACAGTGAAAGTACTTAACAACCTAGTCTTGCCAGCCCCTGTGGCAAAGAATTCTACTGATTCACTAACCTCTAAGAGAAGAAGTGCTTCCTCTCCTTCAATATGCAGCCCATTTTTTTTTAGATGTACAAAAACTGATAGTATAGTGGCTCTTACAGTGAGAGGGGAAAGATTTAAAAGGGATCTAAGGGGCAACTTTTTCACATATCCTAAATAAATCTAGTTCTATTTGGTCAGCATGGATGAGAGTTGGACCGAAGGGTCTGTTTCCGTACTGTACATCTCTATGGCTCTGAGATTATTGTTTCTATTTTTGGTAGAACAAAAGACAGCATATTGGTGGATAATTACAGTTAGTGCAAACAGCTAACCATAGAAAAAGATTTATCCTGTTCAACTCAATGGCCAAATTTCATTTAGAAAACCAAGTGAACTCATATGCCAGTAACATAGACAACATGACAAAATGTTTGATAGGAGGAGAAATGGGGCATGGAGGAGTCAAATGATTGCTTTTTGTCACCTCCACCATCGCCACAAAAAACAGGTTGAAAGGGTTCTTAAAAAGGTGGGCAAAGACATGGTGTGGCATACACTTCAGACAGCACCAACTGTAAGATCATTTTCTAGTGGAAGAAAAAGACGTTTCTTATTTCCAAAAGAACTGGGAAAGAGAAGAGGGGAGGAAATCAGATACAAGTACAATTCAGATAGAACACATTGTCTTAATTATTTTTAAAGTAAACAAAACTACTGACATCTGTCAGAGGTACACCTGAAAAATATAGAGCAACAAAGATAAGAATACACATGATTAGCAACTATATTTTGGGTTCCATAAAACTTAGCCTGCCAGTTATTTTCTAAAATAATTTAAACTCTAAAAGAGTTTAACTAAATTGGGTGACTGCATGAAACTGTTCGCTGGTCAGACTTGAATCATCACCCTCAAGTGAGATAATGCCACTAATATCAATGAAATGCTTTTTTTTAAAAAAAGCACAAGTTCTTGATTTATTTTCACAACTTAATGGTATTCACACATGCACAATGTCAAACTCTGACATCAGAAATTAGATTATACCATTAATTTTGTCTTACAATAATCCAACAAACAAATTAATAGCACACAGTGAATACCAAGTCTGAATAAAAAGAAATTAAATTTAACCAAAAAAATTTAAAGTCAATATGAGCGATAACAAATGGGGGAAGGGCTGAATGCAAGAAATGCAGCATCGTCGAAGGTCCTCCTCCAGGGAGCGTACTTTACCAACTACAACTGCTAAATATAAACAAACACCGACATGATCCTCCAGTTTTAATGTAAACCATACTCCCCCATACAGTAGGTACCATTTATGTTAACAGATACAAGCCTTGAGCAAATCTCTAGAAAGCAAGCACTTCCCAATTTTTCAACGATATCACTATATTTGGTTTCATCAGTCTCTGAAACGTTTCACACAGAGAATGTCTTCCTATCTGCAATGTGGAGGATATGTGTTTGCTTTTAATACAATAAGTTATTTTCATTCCTTCTCCACTCCACCTCCTGCTCCCTGTGAATTCAGACAGGCATAACAGGCCTGCCTCCATTTCCATTACAATTTAACACTTTGAACGCTTAAGATTGCCAGGAGAGGAAAAAGAAACCAAGCAAATGATAAAACTGGAGATGCATTTTTTCTGCTGAAATGATCAAATGGAACAAATATTAAGATCTACATAATACATTCATTTTTAAATTAAAGATCTGTAGAAACTTACTAACTGCAATCTTGATGGTATGGGGCTTTGTTGAAATATTGCCAATGTGGAGAAGGGTTAATAATACGGCACGTAATGAAGTGTTTTGAATGTCTGATGCAGTGTTGCTTCAAAATTGCTGCAGTTAGGATCGAAATCAAGAGGTACTGATGAAGCGACCACCTCAGCAAACAAGAGCAAGCACTCTTAATTCACAATTCTTACCCACTTATTTTGGGATGTGGTATAATTTTTTTCTGTCTTGAAACCTGCCTTGCAATCTCCTGGAACACATTTAAAAGTCTAATGCCTTGTGCCTGTGACATTGTTCACAGTCAAGGATAGATTCCCCATCACCACCAAGGCCCTGAATCAATACCTAATTAAGGAAACTGTGAACATCCATATAAGTAGACAAACAGCAGCTGTATTTTAGTGGGCACTATGTAAATGTGATGTTTATTATGATGACTACTGTACACCCAATATACATTAGGAAACAGACATCTGCCTTTTCAGCAAGTTCAGCTAAAACATGAATTATTATTTTGGATGAATAGGATGGTTGTGAACAAGTTACAAGATAGTATGATTAAAAAGGGTTACAGTAAAGGTCGTAAAGCTTCAGAGACGCAGATTAAAATACTTGTTAATGGCCTCTCTCACCCACCAAAAGAATATATGGTTGAATGCAGTTGACATCTCTTACTTTTGTTTCGACCTTTATCATGCCTGGATCCAATATCATGACTGGCAGTGAAAGCGACATAAAACAGTAACACTAACATGTCTGCCTCCTCTGATGTCATGACCAGACTGCTTTCCACAACACTTCCAAGAAGAAAAAAATCAAACAACTCCAATTTGCCATGTATGAATAGGAAATACACTAGAAATTTATTTTTGAGAAAAGATTCCCAGCATTCAGGCACTACCATACATACGCACAATTCCATTTAAATGCTGGGTAGGTTGACTCTTTAGAAGATGACAATCGCAAAGAAGATGCCTGATTTGGTAGGAAGATTTATTTATTAGTGCCCCAACTCCCCTCCTTCCACAGCCAAACTATCACTGGGCAAGACAAAACCCCAGGATCCAAATAACACTTCTATACACACATATACATAAAAATTCTAACCAATGATTGTATGTGACCACATTTTACATGTGATTACCTCAAATCACATTTATAAAACATAACCACATAGAGACTTACACAGGCTCTCGCACACAATATTGCCAATGACCTTCTACAGTGCTCTGTGAAGTGCTGCAAATCCCATGATGACAATATTTTATATCTAATACGTATTAAATAACATTGTATATTTTAAAAAAGAAATATCTATATATTGTAGACAATTGAATACCATATCAACCTAGTCAGATGGTACAGCGTGTCCTCCTACATGGGTGAGGATGCATAAAAGGTGTATGGAGAATTAGATGATGATTTTAATAGAAATTACGTTTGTTTCAGGAATGGGAGTGATTGCGGCTCCAGGCTAATGGTGAGCCGCCTTGGCCCCCGGGTTCCCCCTCAGCCCTGCCCAGCCCAGCCCGGTACCTGGTAGACTGAAGCTTTGGGAAGGTCCAGGCACACGGTACAGCACAGCACCGAGTACAGCCTCTCCTCCAGCTTGTGCTCCGCGCCGGCCTTGCCCCCCGCCGCCGCTCCACCGCCAGCGGCCGCCGAGCCCGAACCCGAGCCGGAGCCGGCCGCCGACTCGGCCTCCAGCCGGGCCCGCTTCTTGGAGCTCGGACCTTCCTCCAGCTCCGGGTGGTTGTTCAGCTCCTGGGCTCCGGCTGCCGCCGCCGCCGCCGGGTGCAGGGGGTCGGAGGGGCCCGAGGAAGCAGCCGCCGCCGCTGCCGCCGCCATCATCATCGCCGCTGCCGCCGCTCCGCCACCTCCCGCCGCTGAAGAAGCCGCGGGCGCCGGCTCTCTCTCCTCCACCGCCGACATTTTTAATTTGTTTTCTCGTTCACCCGGTAACCGTCACCTTCCCCCGTCCCGGACCCCGAAAATTATACAAAAAAAAATAAACGCGACCGGTGACTATTTTCTCCTCTTCACAACTTTTGTTTCAAAAGTTACAACTTTAATTAGAAATGTATTTTAAAGATATTTTCTGAGGTAAACGATGCCTGTGTCGCCCCTCCTTCCGTCAGAAACCGGCCGCTGTGTCGATGAGAAAACCGCAGCCTCGCGCCGCCATCTTTGTTTTTCTTCTTCTTTTCGTCTCCTCCTTCTGTGACGCGCGCCCCCTCCAATCAGAGCGCGCCTTACTCCACCTGACCAATGACGGCCGGCTTAGCGGGCCGTAGGGACCCACCCCCCGGAATGTCGCTCTCTGATTAGTCCGCATCGACCGCAGTCTCTGATTGGTGGAGACGGACGCAAGCATTTCAGTGTCTCCGCCCCTTTCCACTCCCCCATTCATTTGTCAGGAGAGGATCATGTTTACTATACACCACAATGGGTGTTTAGGGTACAGTGGTATTGTCCCATGTTCAGGAGGAAGGGGTTCCCATTCATTCAACAAGAGTGGGCTCAAATTACTATAATATACTCTGGGGTTCCATGTTAGTGTCCCATGTGGAGGAAGGGTGACTTTTAACTTTGTCCACCCCAATCCAACACTGGCACCTCCACATCATTCACTCAACAGGAGTGGGCTTAAATTACTATAATGGGTTCCAGGGGTACAGTTTGTAGGGCCCCATGTTCAGGAGGAATGTGGTCCCATTCATTTAACAGGACCCAATTTAGAGGTTGGTATGTGTATGGAACGAGTTGCCAGAGGAAGTGATGGAGGCTGGTACAATTGCAACATTTAAAAGGCATTGGGATGGGTATATGAATAGGATGGGTTTGGAGGGATATGGGCTGGGTGCTGGCAGGTGGGACGAGAGTGAGTTGGCATATATGGTCGGCATGGACAGGTTGGACCGAAGGGTCTGTTTCCATGCTGTACATCTCTATGACTCTTTAATGGTCTCTGAGGGTAAAACAGTAGTGTCCAATGTTGAGGAAGGTGTTCCCATATATTCAACAGAAGAGGACCTATTTACTACAGAGGTTTTGTGTGGCACAGTGGTAGTGCCCCTACTTCTGAGCACTGAGGCCCAGGTTCAAATCTCACTGCTCCAGCCATGTGTAATAACATCCTCAATCAAATTTTTTTATTCAGAAGTCACATGTCACCAGGTTATAGTCCAACAGGTTTATTTGAAATCACAAAGCTTTTGGAGCATAGCCCCTTCATCAGATGAAGTCATGATAAAAAGGGTAGGAAAGAGAATTCAGATAAATAATCAGCCATGGATGGTGATGAAAGACAGGATTTGGAGCATCTCAACAGCCAATTACCTACTCCCATTCCTTTTCTGATCTTCTTAATGCATGACAAGTTGTGTGTTTTCCAAACATTAACATTATTTCCATGATTTAAAAGTGAATATTTAAAGATGGTCAGTTTGTTCTTTCTCACCTGGGCACATCTGACCCACAACAATTTATATGGTATGTTAATATCATCAACCCTCTCATGAGATATCGCAGGAGCTATTCATAAACAAAATTTGACATTGAGTCACTTAAGCAGATACTAAAACAGAGACAGTATCCTGCAGATATCAGGAGTCTAACTAAAGGTCATCAACATGTCGTGTTCACAGATTTTCACTCTCCAATGATGCTGCTTGACCTGCAGAATACTCCTATCATTATTACTTTTTATCCCAAGATGACACTGGAACTTTTTAATTCATTCATGGGCCAGTATATATTGACCATCCCAATTTGTCTTTGAGAAGGTGGTGGTGAGCTGCCTTCTTGACCCTCTGCAGTCCATGTGCTTTGGTTTGACCCACAATGCCCTGAGGAAGGGAATTGCAGGACTTTGACCCAGTGACAGTGAATAAACTGAAATATAGTTCCAAGTCAGGATGGTGAGTGGCTTGGAGGGGAACGTGCAGGTGATAGTGTTCCCATGTATCTGCTGCCCCTGTCCTTCTAAATGGAAGTGCTTGTGGGTTTGGAAGGTGCTGTCTAACAGCCTTTGGTGAATGTCTGCAGTGCATCTTGCAGATGGTGCACACTGCTGTTACTGAGCAGAGGTTATGGTGGTAGTGGATGCTTGTGGATGTGGTCCTGAATGATGTCAAACTTCTTGAGTGCTGCTGGAATTGCACCTATTCAGCCAAGTGGGGAGTATTCCATCACACTCCTGGAGCACACCTTGTAGTTAGTGGACAAGCTTTGATCAGTCAGGTGGGGAGCTGCAGGATTTCTAGCCTCTGATCTGCTCTTGTAGCTGCAATGTATCAGTTCAGTTTCTGGTCAATGGTAAACCCCAAGATGTTCAAATGTTTGTGATCAAAAACCTGCTAAAAGTGCAAGATTGTTTTAACACAGGAGGGAAGTAAATCTGATGAACCTTCAGTGGGGGAATGGTCTGGGGTGGGGAATCCATAGATTGAGGAGTGAAGGAAATCAAAAATGCCCAAGGGGTTGTGAGGCAGATTGAGCTCACAGAGTTAGGGGTGATGGCCATATTTAAACCATGAATTTAAATATTAATTTTATATTTGAGGCATTGTCAGATCAAGAGCCAAAGTAGATCAGCAGGCACAAGGGTGAGGGGTGGAGGGTACTTAGACTCTTAGAGCTGTACAGCAATGGAAACAGACCCTTCGGGTCCAACTCGTCTATGCCAACCAGATATCCTAAAATAATCATATCCTATTTGCCAGCATTTATTCCATATCCCCCTAAACCCTTCCTATTCATATACCCATCCAGATGCCTTTTAAATGCTGTAATTGTACCAGCTTCTACCACTTCCTCTGACACCTCATTCCATACACATATCACCCTCTGTATGTTGGAGTGAATCAGGCCAAACAGCAGCAGAGGTTTGAAAGTTGCATTTATGGAGAATGGGAGATGGTACGTGAGCCAGGGCAGCAATGGGATTTCTGAGATGGGAGATATCAAGGGCATGGATGTTGGTTTCAGCAGATGGACTAAGATTGGAGCTGAGGATGGTGATGTGATGGAGATTCCTGATGAAGGGCTTATGCTCGAAACGTCGAATTCTCTGTTCCTGAGATGCTGCCTGGCCTGCTGTGCTTTGACCAGCAACACATTTGCAGCTGTGATCTCCAGCATCTGCAGACCTCATTTTTTACTCGATGTGATGGAGATGGAAATATACATAGTTGTGACAGAATGAATGCTGTGACTACCTGAGTTGTTAAATACTTTATTTCCAATATCACTTTTGTACAATTAGCAGTAATTCCAACCATTCCAGCAATACGCATTATCCAAACATATATCCACACAACAACCAAGTACAGATACTTTCTGTAATTGTTGTGGTTCTGTTCGTTGAGCTGGGAATTTGTGTTGCAGACGTTTTGTCCCCTGTCTAGGTGACATTTTCAGTGCTTGGGAGCCTCCTGTGAAGCGCTTCTGTGATGTTTCCTCCGCCATTTATAGTGGTTTGTCTCTGCCACTTCCGGTTGTCAGTTCCAGCTGTCCGCTGCAGTGGCCGGTACATTGGGTCCAGGTCGATGTGTTTATTGATAGAATCTGTGGATGAGTGCCATGCCTCTAGGAATTCCCTGGCTGTTCTCTGTTTGGCTTGTCCTATAATAAGTGTTGTCCCAGTCAAATTCGTGTTGCTTGTCATCTGCATGTCTGGCTACTAAGGATAGCTGGTCGTATCATTTCATGGCTAGTTGGTGTTCATGGATGCGGATCGTTAACTGTCTTCCTGTTTGTCCTATGTAGTGTTTTGTGCAGTCCTTGCATGGGATTTTGTACATTACATTGGTTTTGCTCATACTGGGTATCGGGTCCTTCGTCCTGGTGAGTTGTTGTCTGAGAGTGGCTGTTGGTTTGTGTGCTGTTATGAGTCCTAGTGGTTGTAGTAATCTAGCTGTCAGTTCAGAAATGTTCTTGATGTATGGTAGTGTGGCTAGTCCTTTGGGTTGTGGCATGTCCTCCTTCCATTGTCTTTCCCTTAGGCATCTGTTGATGAAATTGCGCGGGTATCCGGTTTTGGCAAATACATTGTATAGGTGTTCTTCTTCCTCTTTTTGCAGTTCAGGTGTGCTGCAGTGTGTTGTGGCCCTTTTGAACAGTGTCTTGATGCAACTTCTTTTGTCTGTGTTGGGGTGGTTGCTTTTGCAGTTCAGGACTTGGTCTGTGTGTGTGTGACTTTCCTGTATAGCTTTGTGGTGAATTCTCCATTCGGTGTTCTCTGCACCATCACGTCTAGGAAGGGGAGTTGGTTGTCCTTTTCTTCCACTCTCGTGAATCGGATTCCTGTGAATGTAACGTTGATGATGCGGTGTGTGTTTCCTATTTCTGTGTTTTTAATGATTACAAAGGTGTCATCCAAATATCTGACCCAGAGTTTGAGTTGAATTTGTGGTAAGACTGTTTGTTCTAATCTTTGTATTACAGCTTCTGCTATGAGTCCAGAGATGGGTGAGCCCATGGATGTGCCATTGATTTGTTCATATATTTGGTTGTTGAATGTGAAGTGCGTTGTGAGGCACAGGTCCAGTAGTTTGAATATGCCGTCTTTGTTGATAGGTTCACCATCCTGTTGTCTGTTCTGTATGTCCAGCAGGTTGGCTATTGTTTCTCTGGCTAGGGTTTTGTCGATAGAGTTGAACAGTGCCGTTACATCGAATGAGACCATAGTTTCTTCCTTGTCTATATGTATATTTCTGATGATGTCCAAGAATTCCTGTGTTGACTGTATAGAGTGCCTGGATCCGCTGATCAGGTGTTTCAGTTTCTGCTGTAGTTCTTTAGCCAGTTTGTGTGATGGTGTCCCTGGTAGTGATACCATGGGTCTGAGTGGGATGTCTGGTTTGTGCACTTTAGGTAGTCCATAGAATCTGGGGGTGTTGTTGCTTTCAGGTTTCATTCTCTGTAGGTCAAACCTGGTTATCTGTCCGTTTTTTTGTAGGTTCCTCAGTGTGTTGTTTATCCTATCGGTGAGCTGTGGGGTGGGGTCAGACTCTCTCTTTTGGTAGGTCTTGGTATCTGCAAGTAGTTGTTGCGCTTTCTGGATGTACTCTACTTTGTCCAGGATGACCATCATTCTGCCTTTGTCTGCTGGTAGTGTGATTATTTTCTTATCATTTCTTAGTGCTTCCCTCTCCCTCTTCATTACCATACATCAAGAACATTTCTGAACTGACAGCCAAACTACTAGGACTACTAGGACTCATAACAGCACACAAACCAACAGCCACTCTCAGACAACAACTCACCAGGACAAAGGACCCGATACCCAGCATGAGCAAAACCAATGTAGTGTACAAAATCCCATGCAAGGACTGCACAAAACACTACATAGGACAAACAGGAAGACAGCTAACGATCCGCATCCATGAACACCAACTAGCCATGAAATGATACGACCAGCTATCCTTAGTAGCTAGACATGCAGATGACAAGCAACATGAATTCAGCTGGGACAACACTATTATTATAGGACAAGCCAGGTCAGTGAATTGGCCATGCTAAACTACCCAGGGTGCTTGGTGCATTAGTCAGAGGATGGGTTACTCTTTGGAGGGTCAGTGTGGACTTGTTGGGCCAAATGGCCAGTTTCCACGCTGTAGGGAATCTAATCTAGCACTCTGCATCTGATTCCACAATCATCAGCTTATGAATAGATTTAATAATTTATTGCTGAAAATTGCAATATTTTTAAACCCATAAGTTTTTAAACCCATTTTAGTGACATTTTTAAACCCATAAGTTGCACCTTCTGTCCATGGGTTCTGTCCTACTTTGCTGCAGGCACTGAAGCCCTCACTGGTGAAATACCACCTCCTCAAGTCAATCAAAAAGCAACCACAACAATTTCTATCTATACATCACCTTTAACAGAACAGCCAATCCTAAGGAGCACCATAAAACATGAGAAGATGTTGATGAGATCATGAAAAGCTTGGTCTTAGAGTCATACATCATGGAAACAGACCCTTTGGTTCAACTAGTCCATGCTGACCATGTTCCCAAACTAAACTAGCTCCACCTGCCTGTGTTTGGCTCATAACCTTCAAACCTTTCCAAGTCATTTATCCAAATGCCTTTCAAATGTTGTAATTGAACCATCACTACATCTGACAATTCATTCCACACACGAACCACCCTCTGCGTAAAATAAAAAGTTGCCCTTGCTGTCCTTTTTGAGTCTTTTTCCTCTCACCTTAAAAATATACCCCCTGGTTTTGAATTCCCCCACCCTTAGGGAAAAGACACTTACTATTCACATCATCTTTGCCCCTCATGATTTTCTAAACCTCCGTAAGGTCCCTCCTCAACCTCCTAGACTCCAGCGAAAAAAGGTCACAGCCTGTCCAGTCTATAAATCAAACCTTCCACTTCTGGAAACATCCTGGTAAAAAGAGGTGAGTTTTAAGAATTGTCCGAAAGGAGGAAAGCAAAGGCGAGGCGTGTAGAGAAGGGGGATACACAGAAACTCTCCAATGAAGAGCAGAGATCTTGGGGGCTTTGTAGGGCTGGAGGCGATGACAGAGATGGAGAGGGGCAAGACCATATAGGGATTTAAAATAGAGTTGAGAATTTAAAACTCAAGTTGTTGCTGGACTTACTGAATTTGGAAACAATGGCAATCAGCAAACACAGGAACAGGGCCTGCCATGGGCTTTGGATCAACAGAGGTTTCAAAAGCTTCTAGTTTATGGAAGGGAGAATATGGGAGATCATGTAGGATGTGGGCATCACTGACTAGGCCACCATTAATTGCCCATCCCTAACTGCCCTGAGGGCGGTTAAGATTTAACCAATTTACTGTGGGTCTGGAATCACATGTAGGCCGGGTTGGGACAGCAAAAAAATCAGATGAGTTTTTACAACAATCCACAATGGTTTCATGATTAGACTCTTAATTCCAGATTTATATTGAATTCAAATTCCACCATCTCCTGTGACAGGATTTGAACCCAGGTCCCCAGAACATTACCTGGGTGAATTGTCTGGCGACAATACAAGTAGTCCATCGCCTCCCCTGAACACATTGACATATTGTGGTTTAGAGGTAACAAAGGACCAAGGGGTTTCAGTGGCAGCTGTTGATATTACACACGGGAAAATCAGCACTCTCAGTAATGGCACATACTGAAGACAGGGCCTCATATCAGAGATAAGGCCACGAGAACTACAAGAACAGGAGTAGGCCATTCAGCCCCATTGAACCTGTTCCTACATCCAATAGGATCAAGGCTGATCTGACATTCCTCACATCCACTTTCGTGCCCTTTCCCTGTAGCCATTGATCTCCCGACTGATCATGAATCTATCGATCCCGGTTTTAAATGTCACGTGAAAGCTGTGAACAGAGTAGTTTAAACTCAGACTGTTACCCGGGGGGGTCACGTCGAACTTGGGGACTAAAAATAATGGCTTCACTCTTCACACTATTTAACTGGGGGAATGTTTTGTTCACCCGATGCTGGAAATGGGTAAATTATGAACGACAGAGGAGTCAGGAGAGATGTGGTGTTCAGGCATAGCTGGATACCATAGTATTGGTGTCAACCACCAGCAGCAACAGTTAGACAAATAAGGATGGATGAAGCTAAAAGCAGACCTTCCCAGAGGGTAGAGTGATGTTGGAGAGGGTTGGTACTGCGATTACTGTGGGCGGCACGGTGGCACAGTGGTTAGCACTGCTGTCTCACAGCGCCTGAGACCCGGGTTCAATTCCCGACTCAGGCAACTGACCGTGTGGAGTTTGCACGTTTAGATTAGATTAGATTAGATTACTTACAGTGTGGAAACAGGCCCTTCGGCCCAACAAGTCCACACCGACCTGCCGAAGCGCAACCCACCCATACCCCTACATTTACCCCTTACCTAACACTAGGTGCAATTTAGCATGGCCAATTTACCTGACCGGGAGGAAACCGGAGCACCTGGAGGAAACCCACGCAGACACGGGGAGAACGTGCAAACGGGAATTGAACCCAGGTCTCAGGCGCTGTGAGACAGCAGTGCTAACCACCGTGCCACCGTGCCGCCCACACGTTCTCCCCGTGTCTGCGTGGGTTTCCTCCGGGTGCTCCGGTTTCCTCCCACAGTCCAAAGATGTGCGGGTCAGGTGAATTGACTATGCTAAATTGCCCGTAGTGTTAGGTAAGGGGTAAATGTAGGGGTATGGGTGTGTTGCGCTTTGGCGGGTCGGTGTGGACTTGTTGGGCCGAAGGGCCTGTTTCCACACTGTAAGTAATCTAATCTAACCATGATCCAGCCTGTCCGCAGGTCAATGAGGGAATGTTTACCCCTGTCACCATTACAAAGGATGTCAAGCATGACCTTGATAAGAACTGTTTCAGTAACGTGGCAGGGACGGAAACCAGATTAGAGGACTTTAAACGTGGAAGTCTGGAAAAGACGGGAATGGCTAATTTAACAATGTTACATCCAAACCAACGCTTCCATTGGTGCGATAATAACAGAACTGTTTTTTATTTAGAAGATTCTCAGCAACATTCTGAGCAAGAAGCAACAAAATTAACACAAGGACACTGCTATTTGCTACAATGTCCTGCTCCCAAAAGGAGGCCATCTGGTGTTCAATTCACTGTCTGCAAGGGGCAATATTGGAAAGGAATGCCCCAATTCATAGCTATAAGAGGGAAAACTCAGACTGCTTGGTACAAACAAACAAGGAACAGAGATAGGCTACTCGGCCCTTCGAGCCTGCCCCACCATTCAATAAGATCATGGCTGCTCTAATTTCAACCTCAACTCTACATTCCTGCGTATCCCCAACAACCTCTCATCCGCTTGCTTATCGAGAACCAATCTACCTCAGTTTTAAAAATATTTGATGATTCTGAATCCGGTGTCTTTTGAGAAAGACACACAAACCTCCGAGAGAGAAAAATCTCATCCTCATCTCTGTCTTAAATGTGCAACCTCATACTTTGAAAATATGACCTGCTAGTTCCAGATGTTAAGGTAGGGATACCAGCTGTATTCAAATAACACCCGTGATATAGTTAACTATATCAAAGTGCTTCACATGAACATAATAAGAATTATTTTAAAAGTCACAAGAGCAAAGTACAGATGAGGACAAGTGACCAAAGACTTGGTCAAGAGAGGTGTGCTCAGGTAAATATCCTCCACTCCCACAGCCAAGTCTGCATTCACTGCAATTACAGATGTCTTCATGACAGATGAAACACTTTTCCCCATCACCACTCAGTCCCACGTAAATCTTCCCAGGACTGGGACAGCATGGGATTACAATCAGAGTAAAGCTCTTTCTACTCTGTTAAACTGAAAGTGAAGCTACCTCGACACTGTCCCCAACAAACACTGCCAAGACAGACACGGCATTGGGTTAGACACAGAGTAAAACCTGACAACGACCTCCTTCAGGCCCAGCTACTCGCCCAGCCGAAACTCCCTCTACATTTTCTCGTTCAAACACTCCCAGGACAGGGACAGCACGGGACTAGATACAGAGTAAAATTCCCTCTACACTGTCCCCCCATCAAACATTCCCAGGATACACTGTCCCCCCATCAAACACTCCCAGAACAGGGACAGAACGGGGTTAGATACAGAGTAAAGCTCACTGTACACTGTCCCCCCATCTAACACTGCCAGGACAGGAACAGCACAGGACTAGATACAGAGTAAAACTCCCTCTACATTTTCCCATTCAAACACTCCCACGTCAGGGACAGCAAGGGACTAAATATAGAGTAAAACTCCCTCTACACTTTCCCATTCAAACACTCCCAGGACAGGGACAGCACGGGACTAGATACAGAGTAAAACTCCCTCTACACTTTCCCATTCAAACGCTCCCAGGACAGGAACAGCACGGGATTAGATACAGACTAAAACTCCCCCTACACTTTCCCAACACAATCAGAACAGGTACAGCACAGGATTAGATACTGAGTAAAGCTCGCTCTACACTTTCCCATTCAAATGCTCCCAGGACAGGGACAGCAGAGGATTAAATAAACAGTAGCGCTTCTTCCATTCTGCCTGACACTCAGGATGTTCTACACCAGTCCTCAAGGATAATTCAGGAGTGAGACTATTATCTGGTGCTGAATTCATACTTCCTAATGGGAATGACAGGAACAGAAAATCATGTAGTGAAACACAGACAGACAAAACACACACAATGCACAACAGAACCAGAACTTTATTGGGATAAAAGACATTTAAATGACAGGAAACATTGTTCCTGCAATGATCTGAACGTGAGCTGAACAACTTTCTCACTCAAACCGGTTTCGCTGGGGACGCAATGTCCACCTCACTGCTGTCTGGTCAGTTCTTCTGCACTCATTCAGAGCTGAGTTGTTGCTGACCACATGGGTGGCCTGGGGTTAAGAGGTTAGAGAGTAAAGGTCAACCTGGGTTGAGGGCATCCTGTATCATGCCAGTGAAGTCAAGGATCAGGGTCCTTCTGTTCCCGTTTGGTGATAGCTCCAGGAAGATGGTGTTCCTACGGTGACAGAGCAGGGGTCATGTTGTTTCTGCCTGCTGCTGCTGCTGTGTGTCCAGTGCTCGATGCAGTGCCACCACTCCACAGGTCAGCAGGACATTCCGAACCACCACCTCCTTCAGGCCCAGCTGTTCGCCCAGCCGAAACTCCTTCGCCATGCCAGCTAAGCCGACGGCCAGGCTGCCCAGGATGCCGTACAGGTTGGTGGTGACGAGGCAGACGGTCAGGACAGAGAGGACAGGAGCAGCAATGGCCAAGCTCACCGCGGTCTCCCGGCCCTCCTCAGCCAGACCACCACAGCAGCCGGCGATCAGGATGCCGACAACCGCTGCTGAGTTTGCCGCCAGGCGGTCACCATTGAGCCAGTGGAAGCCAAAGGAGACGAGGGGCAGCCCGATGACCATGGAGAGCCAGCTGATGTCCCGCAGGCTGACTGTCAGGAGGACAGAGGGCTCCTCAGTGTACGAGTGGATGGCACTCAGTGCCCCCGCACTGGCCTGCATCAGGAAGCCAGTGGCACACCCCAGATTTACCTGAGAAACAAGACACAGATACTGGAGATAGTCTGGAGTCCTCCGCTTGCTCTAACACTTCCTGCTTCTACTTTTAGTTTCAGTTTAAATAGTCTTTCTACCAGACTCAAATTAGAGTTTCTTTTGTCAGGCAGCCTTGGCCTTAACTCCAGGCATCAGAAACAGGGATTAGGGTTTGGTTAGCTCTCACTGTGGAGCTCTTAGTGACCATGGCATCGCTTCCCTGAAGGGTTTTTACGCCATTTGGTAAAAATATCTCTTCTCGACTCACCTTCTGCTACTTTTTTTAAAACCCGATAGTTTCGTTATGCAGAACTTGAGGGTATTGCTGAAAAAATACACTTTGTTGAATCTTTTCCTCTTGTACTCATCAGGACAATTCACAAGAATACCAATTCAAGGGGGAAAAACAAAGTTTACCACATGACTGGAGAATGCTGATTGCCTGGAACATGGTGTCTGATGGCCATGGAGAATGCATTAGTTAATGTACATTAAACAGTTAGCTGTCAGACTTTATTTGAACGTTAAACTAGGCAGGTAGACATTCTTGATGAAGAGCCTCTGCTCGAAACGGCGATTCTCCTGCTCTTCGGATGCTGCCTGACCTGCTGCGCTTCTCCAGCAACACATTTTCAGCTCTGACTCTCCAGCGTCTGCAGTCCTCACTTTCTGCAGGTTGTCTCTCCTGGTGAACTACCTGCTACTCTTCGAGGAGAAAGTGAGAACTGCAGATGCTGGAGTATCAGAGCTGAAAATGTGTTGCTGGAAAAGCGCGGGTCAGGCAGCATCCAAGGAGCAGGAGAATCGACGTTTCGGGCATGGAAACGTCGATTCTCCTGCTCTTTGGATGCTGCCTGACCTGCTGCGCTTTTCTAGCCATACATTTTCAGCTCGTACCTGCTACTCTGCCAAGCACACAAACATAAGTGTAGTATTTGAATTTCAGTGCCAGTGTGATGCCATAGGATTTGATTTATTGTTGTCACACATACTTGATGAAAGTAAAAAGTTTTGTTTTAAGAGCAGTACAGGCAGATCTTAATTTACAAGGATATACAGATCATAGGGTGATTGAACAGAGCAAAGCATATAGGGTTATGGCTGCACGGGAGGTGCACAAAAACACAGCTCATATTAGATTTAAAATTTGAGAGATGTATTCCACAGTCTAATAACAGGGGGGAAGAAGCTGTTCTTGAATCTGTTGGTGCGCGTGCTTAAGCGTTTGTATCTTCTAGGAGAAAGTGAGGACTGCAGATAAGCCATTCCTCATGAAGGGCTTATGCCCGAAATGTCAATTCTCCTGCTCCTCAGATGCTGCCTGACCTGCTGTGCTTTTCCAGCAACACACTCTCGACTTTTGTATCTTCTGCCTGACTGAAGAGGTTGGAAGAGGTATCTTTGAGGTTGTTGGTTGCTTTTCTGTGGCAATGGGAAGTGTAAGTGTTGGGAGATTGCCTTCCATGATGGTCTGGGCTGAGTTTACAACTTTCTTCAGTTTTTTTTACAGTCCAGAGCAGTTGCCATACCAGGCTGTGATGCACTTGCATAGTATGCTTCCAATGGTAAATCTGTAAAACTTGGTGGGGGCCCTTGTGGACAAGCCAGATTGGCAGATGGTATCAAACAGCACACACCTTCAACTGTTTACAACAAGCGAGGTACTGAGTGCACTCAATCAGCTTATACTTGCAAAACCTGCATCCCAATGTCCAATATTAGATGTGATTCTGCAACCAATTACTGACAACCAATTTACAATTGTCAGTCAGAGCTGCAGCGTGTATACGTGGAGCTCCATGTACTGTATTAATAGAAAGTGCCCTGTTCATTACAGGCAGGATGTGGAGGTGCTGGTGTTGGACTGGGATGGACAAGGTAAGAAGTCACACAACACCAGGTTACAGTCCAACAGGTTTATTTGGAACCGCAAGCTGTCGGAGTGCTACTCCCTCAGAAAGCCCCTTCACCTGATGAAGGAGCAGCGCTCCAAAAGCTTGTGATTTCAAATAAACCTGTTGGACTACAGCCTGGTGCCGTGTGACTTCTGATCTCATTACAGACAGAAGGAACATAAAAAACACACTGCGCCTGTTTCAATCATCACAATAAGTGACATCCATTCACTGGTTTGTTTCTCAGGGAAATGTCTTGACCAATCTCTCAACCAACATAGCTTAAAATTTAAACAAATCTTGGCAGTTAACTGTCAGCTAGCATTCAAGATTGCATCTTCCATAGTATTGCCTCTGCAAATCAGATTCACTCGCTAACCAATCTGCATTCTCCTCTCAAGCAGAATTAGTATTCTTGCAAGATGTCCTGATGAGTGCAAGATGAAGAACTTTGATACAATGTGTGTTTGCTCAGCAATACTGAAGCATCTTAAACCTATGCTGCCTGGTTAGAGGAACAGATTTTCCAATCCATCCTATTGAAGCCCAAGATCCCATAGTGGGCTCAAGGGAGCAACTGGACTTGCAAGCTCTGAGCCAGCAGTGATGGGAGGGAACGCCAAAATGGGACAATCCTGGGATTGGAAGTGAGGGCCCTCTAAATATGGGTACTTTTTTTTGGGTAGCCTGTGTCTAGTACAATGAGCTCCGAGTTCCAGTTGTTGACCCCAACAGAGCCGAAAAGTGTCAGGTATCTGAGCTGTACGTTTTGTCTGTATCACTGTTTGTGTTAAAGACCCACCGTGGCCAAATGCCTCTCCCTCCTGTGCCCCCAGTTATCACCCTAGGGTTGCACCAAGCATTAAAATGGGCTCACAACAGAAGCCTGCAAGGGAAGCACTGGTCCGCATCCTTGATAATTTCATACACTCAAATTAGATCGCTCCTCAGCATGGTCAGTTCCAGAGATAACAACTCAACTTCTCCAATCCTTTCTCATTGCTTAAACACCTCCCACCCAGTCCCATTATCATTCTCTCAGTGTCCTCTGTATTCTCTCTGTTGCAGCAACGTTCCTCCTGTAACATAGTAGTGATCAGGTGCTGTTAGGACTCACCTTATGGGCACGGCAAGTTGCCATTAATGCCGTAGTACACAGCAAAAAGCTGGTGATCACCAAAGCCCACTCCCTCTCCTTGGGCACCAACTTCCCACTTGCCATTGCCGATGCTACTTGGTCCGGAGTTACAATGTGGGAAAGCGCAAAGGCTCTGATTAGTAAACCTCTTGCAAATCCAAGAAGTTCCAGCAGAACACCCTTTCAATTCTGTTCAAAACAATAATCCGGAAACAAACACAGTGACCATGAAGATGGTAGCTGTCTTTATGAACCAAAATTGTTCAATAAAACCCCTTTAACAAAGGAAGTGAATCATCCTTATCCAGTTCAGGTCCTCGTGAGATCACAACGCCATCCAACTCAAGACTGTCCTCAGTCATATTTGAAGCAGACTGGGGCAAGATTGAGGAGTGAGAGGATCAGAGGCGGGGAGATTGGTCGAGGGGGTTCAGGGGATAGGGTAAGAGCATTGTGGGAGTTAGGGGGAAGAATGCTCAGGGGGGTCTGTTTGAGTGGGTGCAGTTGGGGAGTATATTTGAGGGAGTTAGTGCAGTTACCACATATGGCCACCGGGGGGACCCAGATCACAAATCAGGGTTCGAACCGCGACTGTTTCCATGGAGACAGGTTGACCCCGCCCCCTCCGCCCGAAACCCGCCCTCCCCAGCCGAGCCCCGCCCCCCACAGCCGAGCCCCGCCTCCCCGCAGCTGAGCCCCGCTCCCTCTCAGCCGAGCCCCGCCCCCTCTCAGCCGAGCCCCGCCCCCCACTCAGCCGAGCCCCGCCCCTCCACCCGAGCGCCGCCGCACATACACAGAGCTCCGGCCCTCACCTTCTCAGTCCCGGCCACCCTGCTCCTCTCAATTTATTTCCCCCCCCACTTCGGCCCGGTCTCCGCGGCCTCCCTCAGTGTCTTGCAGCCAGTTGCCTGTCGGCGCCGTTCCCACTCCCTTCTCTGAGGAACCACCGCCAAAGGTCGCCTCCAGCCAACAAGGAGCCGTAGGGCGGTCCGATGGTTCTTCCCATTCCCCAGTGTGGAGCATCGGCGCCCTCCTGCGGCCAGGAGGAGCAGCGCGCAGTCCGTTGGGGACCTGGTTCGCAGCGCCCTCTCCTGGAAGCGAACGGCAGAAACAAACTGAGCTGAGGTTCACGATGCGAGGGGTCATGGAAAGGTCAACATTTTGGAGCCTGTTCAGCTCATCAGATGGCACAATATGCTAGGATTTAGGATTGTACCTGAAATAACCCCACACAGGCCTGTCACCAAGTTACCCCTTATTTACACGTGCAGAGACCTGGTTGGATTTCCTCAGAGTGAGCACTACCCTGACCCTCCTGCTTCTTTTTTTATTTTATTAAACAGATTGCAAAACAGTTTACAATAAACATTTACAGCTGTACAAGAGACAGCAATTTTACAAGGGAGAGGAGCAGCAAAGCTAGGCCCCAAACCCTATCGTTTGACCATTTTACAGGGAGTGGAGGACAACCCTCAAACCCCAGTTCCACATTTAACAAGACAGTGACAATGACATTTGTACATTAAACAATACAGACCCAGCAAGCCCCCACCCCTCCCACCTTTCGACCACTCTAAGGCAGCCCGACCCTCCTGCTTCTTTCTGTCAGCCAGGACTCCCCAATTGGACCAGATTAACAGCCCCAATCTGGGCACTCATATTCCATGAGGTCCACCTGACTGATGTAATTATAGTCAACACAGTACCTAGTGCTACTCTTCACTGAACACTGCGATTACTTTCCTTTTCAGTTTAATGGTCCAACTCTCTTTTGAATACCATAGTTGAGTCTGCCTCCACACACTCTTTAGCAGATTATTTCAGAGGTCAAAGTATTTTCAATCATTACTCATAGAGTCATAGAGATGTACAGCACGGAAACAGACCCTCCGGTCCAACCCATCCATGCCAACGAGATATCCCAACCCAATCTAGTCCCACCTGCCAGCACCCAGCCCATATCACTCTAAACCCTTCTATTCATATACCCATCCAAATGCCTCTTAAATGTTGCAATTGTACCAGCCTTCACCACATCCTCTGGCAGCTCATTCCATACATGTACCATCTTCTGTGTGAAAAAGTTGCCCTTTAGGTCTCTTTTATATCTTTCCCCTCTCACCCTAAACCTATGCCCTCTAGTTCTGGACTCTCTGACCCCTGGGAAAAGACTTTGCCTATTTACCCTATCCATGTCCCTCATAATTTTGTAAACCTCTGTAAGGTCACCCCTCAGCCTCCAACGCTCCAGGGAAAACAGCCCCAGCCTGTTCAGCCTCCCCCTGTAGCTCAAATCCTCCAACCCTGGCAACATTCTTGTAAATCTTTTCTGAATCCTTTCAAGTTTCACAACATCTTTCCGATAGGAAGGAGACCAGAATTGCACTATTTATCTTATCCATGCCCCTCATAATTTTGTAAACATCTCTTAGGTCTCCCAAAAACAATTTGTAGAGATGATTCCTTCCAATCATTTGCAGTAAGTTCTTCACATGAATAAATTTGCAACTTAGATTACTTACAGGTTAGATTATTTACAGTGTGGAAACAGGCCCTTCGGCCCAACAAGTCTACACCGACTCTCTGAAGAGCAACCCACCTAGACCCATTTCCCTATATTTACCCCCTCACCTAACGCTATGGGCAATTTAGCATGGCCATTTCACCTGACCTGCACATCTTTGGACTGTGGGAGGAAACCAGAGCACCCAGAGGAAACCCACGCAGACACAGGGAGAAACACCACACAGACAGTTTGCCCGAGGTGGGAAATGAACCCGGGTCTCTGGCGCTGTGAGGCAGCAGTGCTAACCACTGTGTCACCATGCCGCCCCTATCCATGTCCTTAGTGGGCTTGTTCAAAATTTATAACATTGGAGTAGCATATAGTATAGCAACCTCACAGTGCCAGGGACCCAGGTTCAATTCCAGCCTCAGATGGTTCTGGAGCTTGCATGTTCTCCCTATCTGCATAGGATTCCTCCCACAGTCTAAAGATGTGCAGGTTTGATGGATTGACTGTGCTAAAATGCTCCATGATGTATAGGCTAGGTGGATTGGTCATGGTAAATTGTCTGTAGTGTTAGGTGCATTAGTCAGGGGCGGCACAGTGGTTCTGTGGTAAGCACTGCTGCCTCACAGCGGATCTGGGTTTGATTCCAGCCTCAGGCGACTGTCTGTGTGGAGTTTGCTGTGCCCAGTGACTGCGTGGGTTTCCTCCGGGTGCTCCAGTTTCTTCCCACAGTCAAAAGATGTGCAGGTTAGGTGAATTGGCCATGCTAAATTCCCCATAGTGTTAGGTGCATTAGTCAGGGGTAAACACAGGGTAGGGGAATGGGTGTGGGTGGGTTACTCTTCAGAGGATCAGTGTGGACTTGTTGGGCCAGAGGGCCTGTTTCCATACAGTAGGGAATCTAATCTAAATGCACAGGGATGGGGTGGTTCTGTGGAATACTCTTTGGTGGGTCAGTGCAGACTCAATGGGCCAAATGACCTCTTTCTGCACTGTAGGGATTTTATGCATCTTTCTATGTGTGATTTCTTGCACATTCTCCTTTATGGAAGGGATATTTTGCTCTCATGTTCAGTACTGCAGTGCTTATATTTTCACACATATCTCTAAATTGAGTTTGCATGAAATCCCCCCATTTCACTGTATTTTAGCTAGCATTCCCCCCTTCCATTCCTTATCCATTTTTCCATTACCTTGTCTTATCATTCTCTTTTCTTTATATGTTGTTGTAGACTGACTATATCTAGTTACCAAGCCTACAAAGTATAAGATGAAAACGTTTTTCCTGATTCCATACTTTGGCAAGTCCATTACTACAGCTTGTTACGGTCTCTTGCCAAAGAGGACACTGAATCCTACATCCTTCAGTAGGATTTCTAACCTATGAGAGGCTGGATATGAAAAACGCCATTGTAGTTTTCATGTATTTAACCTTTGTTTCTTTAAATTGCTATGTCCTGATGCAAATAACATTTGCTAAATGCATTGATTCGCGGATTTATTTCTTGCTAAGGAACTGTTTCAAAGTTCATGTTGTCTAAACAGCAAATCCAGTAACTTCCCAGGAAGCTGGCAGTGTTCCATGTACAGCTATATTTGAGCCTTTTTCAAGGATGGCCTGCTCAACTGTAAGGATATTGGACTTCATCCTACAGCTGTGCTGACCATGAGGTTTAAACTGGGTACTTTACAGGGGATTACAATGCTTTTGGTGAATTCAGAATGTTGTCACCTCCAAACTTGATGGAGCTAGAAGTCTCAAATTTCTTAACCTTACTTTGGGTCTTGTCAACTCCATCCACTGTCCAATACAAACTGGGTACATTCCCTTGAGAAATAAAAATGGTATGTCCAAAACTACAGTACCCTGTATTACTAAGGATATTGACAAGAAAATAAAGAAAGAAAGAAAGATTAAGAATGGCAACGGAAATCAGAAAAAGTATCTCAAATGCAGGAGAGGCTAAGGCTGCAATAAAGAAGACTAAGAGGAAGCCCGAGGAAAGGATGGCAGGCTGTGCTAAACAAATAGTAAAATGTTCTTCAAACATGTTAACAGTAAAAGATTAGTGAAGGATAGAGTAATTCAAGCAAATCGATGAGACAGACAACCAAGACACCTTCCTTTGTGGATAGTGTTTATTGATTACACAGTCTTACAGCTCCCTCCACCCCACAGTGCTTCCTTCATATTGTATATGTGCTCAGACAATTAATAGGCACCACCAAAGTGAGGTCTGCAGGGTCGAGAGTGTGTTGCTGGAAAAGCACAGCAGGTCAGGCAGCATCCGAGAAGCAGGAGAATCAACGTTTTGGGCCGGAGCCCTTCATTAGGAATGAGGCTGAGAGCCTCGGGGATGGAGAGATAAATGAAATGGGGGGGGGGCGGGGGGGGGGGGGGGGGGGGGGGGGGGGGCTGGGAAGAACGTAGCTCTTAGCTATCCTCTGATGATTCCTGATGAAGGGCTCCAGCCTGTAACGTCAATTCTCCTGCTCCTCGGATGCTGCCTGACCTGCTGTGCTTTTCCAGCAACACACTCTCGACCATCTTCTTCTTAACCTTAAATAAAGAGATGAACAAACTTAACAACATGATTGACCAGATGTGAACAGGCAGCAAGTGTTAGCCTGTTAAAGAAATTAGGGAGAGAGAAAATCAGGAACTACTGTCTCTTTAGCCTCACATCAGTATTGGGCAAAATGCTGGAATCCATAATTCAGGGACCTTTAGAGGGAAATAAGTTTTGACAAATCATTTTTTTTTAAATTTATTTGTACAAATTAGTTTTACTGAGGTTTTAACCACCTGTTTAAATAATGGAGAGCTAATGAATGTGGTGTAAGTGAGGACTGTAGATGCAGAAGATCAGAGTCGAAAGCGTAGTGTTGGGAAAGCACAGCAGGTCAGGCAGCATCCGAGGAGCAGGAGAATCGACATTTCGGGCATAAGCCCCTCATCAGGAATCATTCCTGATGAAAGGCTCCTGCCCGAAACGTCAATTCTGCTGCTCCTCGCATGCTGCCTGACCTGCTGTGATTTTTCAGCACTACACTCTCGACGATAATGAATATGGTGTGTTTCGATTTTCAAATTGATTACCCAGTTAGGTTACTAGTTAGAACTATCTAGCTGGCAGTTCGGACTCATTTCTGGGGAATTTCAGCAAGGAGGAACACAGGCGGCTCTGCAATTCGCTAAGTGATGGAATTCAGTGGGAGGGAAGGATTACTTTGATCTTTTACAAAAAAAGAAGTGGTCTGACAGAGGGAGCTGAAGACTAGCAGCACAGTATAAGAGCTGAACCCTAGGTGAGAAGATTGGTGAGTGTTGGTGATTTACAACAACGATAGTCACCCAAGACTGGTATTGAACCCAGCACCCTGGTGCTGCGAAGCAGCTGTGCTAAGCACTGAGCCACCCTTTAAATAATAAACTAATGGTTCTTGCAAACTGCATGAGTGAGAGCTCATGGCATCATTGTACAGAGGACATTCAAGTGGAGGTTGTAAAAAGGAATGAAGTGGTAGTAGGGGCTGCATAGGTAGGGCTACAGATACTACTCTCAGCAGCCCATTCTCTGTATATAGCCCAAAGGCCATGCTGCCTGCTCAGTGCCATGGTTATCTGCTCTCGGCTGGAAAGAAAGGAAAGAACTCAGTTGTTGTGATCCATGGAAGTACCAAAGGCATGGGTGCAAGGAATGAAGTTCTGCCACTGGGAAGGAGGCCGATATAACAAGCAGAAGTGGAAAGATGTCTGAGCCAGAACTTAGATCAGAGCTGTATCAGTGGCTGAAAGACTGTCATTAGAAAAATAGGTTTCCATTCTCAGGCACTGACACCAGCCTGTTCAAGGCAATGACAGAGATGTACGACCAGGGCAGCCTTCACCTGAAAGGTGCTGGAGTGTGTCTGTCTGTGCGTGTGTTTCACCTGAGGGATGATTTGGAAAATCAAAGATAAAAGGACAAAGTAACAAGACATCCTTAAACTGGAAAGACAGCAAAGAAGATTTCCAACGCTGTTGCCAGGAAGAGTAGGCCTAAGTTATAGGAAGAGTCAAGAGTGTGGTGCTGAAAAAGGAGCAGGAGAATCAATGTTTTGGGCATAAGCCCTTCATCAGGAATGAAGGGCATAAATCCTTCCTCGATTCCTGATAAAGGGCTTATGCCCAAAATGTTGACTCACCTGGTCCTCGGATGCTGCCTGACCTGCTGTGCTTTTCCAGCACCACACTCTCGACTCTGATCTCCAGCATCTGCAGTCCTCACTTTCTACTGAGTTACAGGAAGAGGTCAGCCAGGATAGGACTTTATTCCTTGGAATGTTGGAGAATGAGGGGTGACCTTATTGAAATGTATAAAATCATGAGGGGCATAGATAGGATAAATGCAGATAATCTTTTCCCCAGGGATGGGGGATTGAAAACTAGAGGGTATAGGTTTAAGGTGAGAGGGGAAAGGTTTAGGAAGGACCTGAGGGACAACTTCTTCACAGAGTGGTGCGTATATAGAATGGGCTGCCAGAGAAAGTGGCTGAGGCAGGTACAATAGCAACATTTTAAAAACATTTAGATAGGTACATGGATGGGAAGAGTTTAGAAGGATATGGACCAAACGCAGGAACTAGCTGAGTGGGCACCATGGTCAGCATGGACTAGTTTGGGCCGAAGGGCCTGTTTCCATGCTGTATTACTCTATAGTTCAATGACTCTAAGACAAGAAAACAGAACAGGGTGATGATATATGGTACAATAGCTACAGCATACAAGCAGAAGAATGCAAATATGGACAGAGTAGGGAAGAACAATAAAAATTCAGAATTTAAGGCGGTTTCTCCAAATATACACAGCACGTGTAATGAGATGGATTGGTCAATTGAACAAATAAAAATAAGGATGACCATTAAAGAGACATGGTTGCAAGGTGACCAAGTCTCGGACATGAATATTCAAAGATATTTGATATTTCTAGAAGGACAGGAAGAAAAGGAAAGGTGAAGAGATCGTTCTTTTAATAAAGGAAGGGATCAGAAGATGAATATCACGGTTCGGAAGATCAAGATGGAGAGACAGTTTGGCTGGAAATAAGAAATATTGAAAGTAAAATAACCTTTGCTGAAAGTGGCTTATAGGTTCCCCAGCAGTAGCTACACAGTAGGAATAATATGAATCAACGGGAGCCTATAAGAAAGATACTGTAATAATGGTTGGTGACTTTAATCTCCACATTGATTAGACAAATCAGATTGGCAAGGATAGCCTGAAGAATGTTAGCGGTTTGTTTTTGAACAACACATTCTGCAACCTGAAACAAAAACAAAAATTGCTGGAAAGGTTGCGCAGGTCTGGCAGCATCTGTGGAGAGAAGTAAGAGTTAACGTTTCGAGTCGAGTGACCCTTCCTCAGAACCGGTTCTGTATTTTATTATTAGTGTCTTAAACATAACTACAATTACAATGATACGAAGACAATAAAAACCGAACAAACTGCAAATGCTGTAAATCAGAAACCAAAACAGAAATTGCTGAAAAAGTTCAGCAGATCTGGCCGTATCTGTGGAGAGAAGGACCCTCCAGAGAAAGTTCACTTGACCTGTAGTGTTAACTCTGATTTATCTCCATAAGTGGGTGGCATGGTGGCACAGTGGTTAGCACTGCTGCCTCACAGCGCCAGCGTCCCGCCTCAGACGACTCTCTGTGTGGAGTTTGCACATTTTCCCCATGTCTGTGTGGGTTTCCTCCGGGTGCTCCGGTTTCCTCCCACAATCCAAAAATATGCAGGTTAGGTGAATTGGCCATGCTAAATTGCCCGTAGTGTTAGGTGAAGGGGTAAATGTAGGGGAATGGGTCTTTGTGAAACTAGGGAAGCCTTGCTACTACTGTCAAGGGCATTAGAAAGATTGTACCTACAGTACTGTGAGGTGAGAGGTAGGGATCTCACAGAGTGGATGCTGATAGGATGTTTCTCCTTATGGTGGTGGGGGGGTGGGTCTAGAACGAGAGAGCACAATTTCAGAATAAAGTGAAAGATTACTTAAGATGAAAATGACGACAAATTTCTTCTCCTAGTGGTTCGTTAGTGTTTAGTACAATCCTTCCCCACAAAGCAATTGAAACAAACAAATATATTCCAGGCTGCATTAGACAGAGTCTCAATCTGCAGAGGAGTCAAAAGAAAGAGCACAGCTGAAATTCTGTACCCTGTATTAGTTAGCTTATTTCAGGGAGAATGTAAGTGCTTTAGAGGCATTTCAGAGCAAGTTTATTAAACTAATACTTGAAATGGGCGGCTTGTCTTATGAGGAAAGGTTGAACAGGTTATGGCTTGTATCTGTGAAGTTTAGAGGTGTAACTCAATTGAAATATAAAATGTTAAGGGGTCATAGAAATATACAGCAGGAGGAGTCCACACAGCTCTGAGTCTGCTCTGCCAATCAATATGATTATGGCTGTTCATCCAACTCAATATCCTGCTCTCATTCATCCCCGATATCCTTTCATCCCTTTAGCCCCAAGTGCAATGTCCAACTCCTTCTTGAAATCATACAATGTTTTGGCCGCAGCTGCTTTTCTTGGTAATGTCCAAATTTAAAAATCACCCAACACCAGGTTATAGTCCAACAGGTTTATTTGAAAGCACTAGCTTTTCGAGCACTGCTCCTGTAGCACTCTGAAAGCTAGTGCTTCCAAATAAACCCGTTGGACTATAACCTGGTGTTGTGTGATTTTTAAGTAGGTACACCCCAGTCCAACACCAGCATCTCCAAATCATTTCATGTAGTGCATTCCACAGCATCACCACTCTCTGAGTGAAGACATTTCTGTCCATCTCAATCTTAAGTTGTTTACCGTATATCCTTAAACTGTGACCCCTAGTTCTGGAGCCCCCTTTCATTAGGAACATCCTTTCTGCATCTACGCTGTGTAATCCTGTTAGAATTTTATATGTTTCCTTGAGATTTCCAACACCCTCCTCTCTCCCCAAACTGCAGCACCACCACTTCAATCCTGATCAATTTAACCTCTCTTCCTAGATCAGTCCTGCCATCCTGGAATCAATCTGGTAAACCTTTGCTGCACTCCCTTTATGGCATGAATATCCTCTCTCAGATAGGTTGACCAAAACTACATACCATACTCCAGGTGTGGTCTCACCAAGATCCTGCATAATTGCAACAAGACAACCCTGTTCCTGTACATAAATTCTCTCGCAATGAAGACCAACGTACCATTTGCCTCTTAGCTTCAGTGACTGGTGTACAAGGATACCCAGGTCACATAGTACATTCCCCTCTCCCAATCTATCACCATTCAGATAATCACTTGCAGTCCTGTTTTTGCTCCCAATCTGGATAACCTCACATTTGTCCACATTATACTGCATCTGCCACGCACTTACCCTCTTATTCAGCCTGACCAAATCACACTGAAGCAACTCTATATCCTTCTCGTGGTTCACCCTCCCACCCACCTTTAGAACATAGAACAACAGAGGCCTTTGGGCCCACAATATTGTGGCAAGCATTTATTGCAATCTAGCATGAACCTAACCTACACACCACTCAATTTACTCCCATCCATTTGCTTGTCCAGCAGTCGCTTAAATGTCCCTAATGTCTCTGACTCTACTACCATCACTGGCAATGCATTCCACACACCCACCACTCTCTGAGTAAAGAACCTACCTCTGACATCTCCCCTATACCTTCCTTCAATCACCTTAAAATTATGACCCCTTGTGACAGCCATTTCTGCCCTGGGAAACATCTCTAGCTATCTACTCTCCCTATGCCTCTCATTACCTTGTACACCTCTATCAAGTCACCTCTCTTCCTTCTGCTCTCCAGTGTGAAAAGCCCTAGCTCACTCAACCTCTCTTCATAAAAGAAGCCCTCCAATTCAGGCAGCATCCTGGTAAATCTCCTCTGCACACTCTGTAAAGCATCTACATCCTTCCTATAATGAGGCAACCAGAACCAGACACAATATTCTAAGTGTGGTCTAACCAGGGTTTTATAGAGCTGCAACAAAACCTCGCGCCTCTTAAAGTTAACCCCTCTGCTAATGAAAGCCAAACACCATATGCCTTCTTCACAACCCTATCAACTTGGGTGGCAACTTTGAGGGATCTATGTACATGGGCCCCAAGATCCTTCTGTTCCTCCACACTGCCAAGAATTTGGTCTTTAACCCTGTATTCAGCATTCAAATCCAACCTTCCAAAATGAATCATTTCGCATTTATCCAAGTTGAACTCCATCTGCCACTTCTCAGCCCAGCTCTGCATCCTGTCAATGTCCTGTTGTAGCCTGTAACAGCCCTCAAAACTGTCTACAACACCACCGACCTTTGTGTCATCAGCAAACTTACTAACCCACTCTTCCATTTCTTCATGCAAGTCTTTGACAAAAACGACAAAGAGCAGAGGCCCAAGTACAGATCCCTGCAGGACACCATTGGCCACCGACCTCCAGGCGGAATATTTTCCATCCACTAACACTCACTATCGACTTTTGGCCAACCAGTTCTGTATCCAGACAGTCAAATTTCCATAAAGACTGTAGTGCTGGAAAAGCACAGCCAGTCAGGCAGCATCTGAGGAGCAGGAGAGTCGACGTTTCGGGCATAAGCCCTTCGTCAATTCATCAATTCCTGATGAAGGGCCTATGCCCAAAACGTCTCCTGCTCCTCGGATGCTGCCTGACTAGCTGCGCTTTTCCAGCAACACACTTTTCCATCTGATCTCCACCATCTACAGTCCTCACTTTCTCCTAGCCAAATTTCCATGTATCCCATACCTCCTAACTTTCTGAATGAGCCTACCGTGGGAACCCTTATCAAATGCCTTACTGAAATCCACAAACATCACAACCTTCATTAGCTTGTCTTGTCACATCCTCAATAAGGTTTGTGAGGCGTGACTGCCCCTCACAAAGCTATGCTGACTGTCTTTAATCAATTTGTTTTTCCAAACAGTCATAAATCCTATCTCTCAGAATCTTTTCCAGTACCTTGCTTACCACAGGCATAAAACTGACTCATCTGTAATTCCTAGAGATTTTCCTATTCCCTTTCTCGAATAGAGGAACAACATTTGCCTCCCTCCAATCATTCTGTATTATTCCCATGGAGAGTGAGGATGCAAAGATCATCACCAGAGGCGCAGAAATCTCTATCCTCGCTTCCCGTAGTAACCTTGGATATATCTGGTCCGGCCCTGGGGACTTATCTAGATTTTCCCCAGAATTTCCAGCACATCCACTTCCTTAATATCAATCTGTTCGGGCCTATTAACCTGGTCCACAGTGTTCTCACAAGCAACAAGGTCCCTCTCTCTAGTGAATACTGAAGCAAAAAACTCATTTAAGGGCTCCCCTATCTCTTCAGACTCGAGGCACAGGTTTCCTCCTCTAGCCCTGATCGGCCCTAACCTCTCTCTGATCATTCTCTTATTGCCCACATGCGTGTAGAACGCCTTTGGGTTTTCCCTAATCCTTCCGCCAAGGCTTTGTCGTGCCCCCTTTCCAGCTCTCTTCAGTCCATTTTTGAGTTCTTTCCTTGTTACCCTGTAATCCTCTAAAGCTGTGCAAGACCTTGCTTCCTCAACCTTAAGTAAGCTTCCTTCTTCCTCTTGATGAGAAGCCCCTCTTCTCTTGTCATCCAATGGTCCTTCACCTTACCATTCCTTGCCTGTCTCAGTGGGACAAAGTTATCAAACACTCAGACAACAAGTGCTCCTTCAACAACCTTCACATTTCTGTTGTGCATTTCCACAGAACAATTGTTCCCAATTTATACTCCACAGCTCCTGTCTAATAGCAGTATAATTTCCCCTCCTCCAATTAAATACCTTCCCATACTGTCTGAAAACACTTTGAAAACTTGGAGATATTACGTTTAGTTCCCTCATCTAAATCATTAATGTATATTGTAAATAGCTGGGATTCAAGTACTGATCCATGCAGTACCCTACTCATTACTGGCTGCGATTCAGAAAAAGTCCCATTTATTCCTACTCTTTGTTTCCCGTCTGCCAACCCATTCTCTCTCCATCACAATACATTATCTCCAATCTTACCCTCTTTAATTTCACACACTAATCTCTTCTGTGGGACTGTGTTGAAGTCCAAATAAACCACATCCACTGACTCACCCTCATCATCTCTACCACAGTAGTTACATCCTGAAATAATTCAAGTTGATTTGTGAACTCTGATTCCCTTTCGGAAATCCATGCTGAGTCTGTCCGATTATGCCATTGTTTTCAAAGTGCTCAGCTATTAGTTCTTTTCTCATGGGCTTTAGCATTTTCTCCACCTACCAATGTCAGGCTGATTGGTCAGTAATTCCCTGTTTTCTCTCTAACTCCCTTTTGACATAGACAGGTTACATTAGCTATTCCCAATCTGTATGATGTGGAGGTGCTGGCGGTGGACTAGGGTGGACAAAGTCAGATGTCAACTTGCCTCAGGCTTGTAAAAATAGAAATAAATGTCATTCTAACACAAATGGTTACTTCAGTCAAATTTTGTCCAGTGCAGTAAAACAAATTACAGTTAGGGGAACCTCTCACCTGTTGAAAGAAGCAACACTCCGAAAGCTTGTGATTTCAAATAAACCTGTTGGATGATAACCTGGTGTCATGTGATTTCTGACTTTCTCTAATCTTTAGGAACTGTTCCAGAATCCCTAAGAATTCCGGAAGATAACCAATGCATCAACTATTTCTAGGGCCACTTCCTGAAGTACTTTTGTGGATTATCAGCTCCTTGGGGATTTATCAGCCTTCAATCCCATCAATTTCCAAAACACTATTTCCCTACTCAGATTTGCTTCCGTTCCGCTCTCTTAGTAAACCCTATGTCCCCTAGCATTTCTAGATGTTACCTGTGAACATAGAACCAAAGTATCTATTTAACTGGTCAGCTATTTATTTGTCCCCTTTGATAAATTCTCCTGTTTCTGACTGTCAAAGACTTATCTTTGTCTTTACCGATCTTTCTCTTTTCACATACCTAAGAAATGGGCACAGTGGGCAGCACGGTGGCACAGTGGTTAGCACTGCTGCCTCACAGCGCCAGAGACCCGGGTTCAATTCCCACCTCAGGCGACTGACTGTGTGGAGATTGCACATTCTCTCTGTGTCTGCGTGGGTTTCCTCTGGGTGCTCCTGTTTCCTCCCACAATCCAAAGATGTGCGGGTCAGGTGAATTGGCCAGGATAAATTGCCCATAGTGTTAGGTAAGGGGTAAATGTAGGGGTATGGGTGGGTTGCGCTTCGGTGGGTCGGTGTAGTCTTTGCGGTCAGTTTGTAAGTTTCCCACAAGCTTACTCTATTTTCCCTTACTTCAACAATCCCTATGTCATCCTTTGCTGAACTCTAAGTGCTCCCACTCCTCAGATGTGTTGTTTTTTATCGTATGCCCAGATGTGGAGAGGACATTCCCTCTTACTTGAGAATTCTAGAACTATGAGTCACTCTAAAAATCAGAGATTGCCCATTTCAAAGGAAATAAGACAAGAAAATCCTCTTTGATCATCATGAGTCAGGTCTCTTCTTGAGAAGGCAGTGGAGGCAGAGTCCTTGAATATTTTAAAAGCAGAGGTAGATAGGTTCTTGATAAGCCAAGGTTGGGGATGTTGGCAAGTTATTTGGGAATGTAGATTTGGAGTTACAATTAGATCAGCCATGATCTTATTGATTGGTGGAGCAGGCTGGAGGGACTGAAAGGCCTAATCCTTTAGATTACTTACAGTGTGGAAACAGGCCCTTCGGACCAACGAGTCCACACCAACCCGCCAAAGTGCAACCCACCCAGACCCATTCCCCTACATATACCCCATTCACCTAACACTAAGGGTAATTTAGCATGGCCAATTCACCTAACCTGTTGCTATTTCCTATGAATCTTTGGAATTCTGAGCCCCAGGGAACTGTGGATGTTCAGTCAGTCCTCGAGTATATTCCAGACAGAGGTTGAGAGATTTTTGGACACCCTGGGAATCAAGTGATATCAGGATACAGTGAGGAAGTAGTGTTAAGATTGAGGATCAGTCTTGAAGGGTTGAAGGAGCTTCTTTTTCTCATCAGCTTATAACCCTGCAGCTATCTGATCTTGACATTGGTTTAAGACTAGAACATCTGCCTATATTTTGTTTTGTATGCTGTTTTTTTTTCATGACTTCATTTTTAAATTCCCTTTTGTTCTTTCACCTTGTTTCCTGATGGTCCCCATCTGGGGTTGTCCTTTACTGTACCCATTACCACTCCATTTGACCCTTGCACTATTGTCAATGACTCACCTGACCCCTAGCCCATGGTAGATCTTTCCTCCATTCCTTCTGCCCCATCCCTCGCCCAGCCATCCCCACTCCTTTTACATTCCTAACCTTCCCAATATTCTGAAGGGTCAGTGACCTGAACCGTTAACTTTGTTCCCCTCTCCTGGCCTGTTGGTCATAATATATATGAATGACTTAAGATGAGGAAAGTGAATGTACAATCGCCAGGATCATAGATGACACAAAAATAGGTGGGAAGGCAAGTGGTGAGGGTGACACAAAGAGTTAGCAGAAGGATATCGACAGGATCAGTGACTGAGCAAAAACTTTGCACATGGGATATAATATAGGAAAATGTGAGGCCATGCCCTTTGGCAGGAAGAGTAGAGGAGCTGAATATTATTTAAATAGAGAAAGATTGCAGAAAGCTACAGAACAGAGGAATTTGGGAGATTTCGTGCCTGACTCAAAGAACGTTAGTGTACAAGTTCAGTGGGTTGTAGGGCAGACAAATGGAATGTTGATCTTTGTTTTAAAGGGGCATGGAGTATAAATCTATTCAAGGCACTAGTCAGACCACAGTTGGAGCCAGAAAGTGTGGTGCTGGAAAAGCACAGTCGGTCAGGCAGCACCCAAGGAGCAGGAGAGTCAAAGTTTCAAGCATAAGCTTCTCATCAGGAATGTGATGAAGAGCTTATGCTCAAAATGTCAACTCTCCTGCTCCTCGGATGCTGCCTGAACAGCTGTGCTTTTCCAGCACCACATTTTTTGACTCTGATCTCCAGCATCTGCAGTCCTTACATTCACCTAGACCACAGCTGGAATACTGTGAACAGTTATGGTCCCCATATTTAACAAAAGATATTCTGCCATTGGAGACAGTTCAGAGAAGGTTTGCTCAGCTGACTCCAGACAGGGAGGAACTGTCTTATGAAGAGAGATTGAATGGGTTGGGTCTGTACTCTTTGGAGATTGGATGACAAAAAGTGACCTCATTGACACGTATAAGATGATTCGAGGACTTGATAGGATAGATGTGGAAAGGTTGTTTCCCCTCGTGGGAGAGTCGAGAACCAGAGAGCATTATTACAGAATAATGGATTGCTCATTTAAGACAGAGATGAGGGGGAATTTCTTCTTTTGGAGGGCAGTGAATCTGTGGAATATTTAAGGATTTTTATGGTTGAGATAGACAGATTTTTAATCAGGAAGGGAATCAGTGGTTCTGGGGAAAAGGCAGAAAGCTGGAGTTAAGGATTATCAGATCAGCCTCGATCTCATTGAATGACGGAGCAAACTCAATGGGCTGAATGGGCTGCTGCTGCTCCTATGTCTATGTCTGTTGAGTATTATTAGCAATTCTTGTTTATTTTTATTTCAGATTTCCAGCATCTGCAATATTTCGCTTGAGTGTTAAGAGTTCGTCTCAGCATCTTTATCCCTCAACAGGAGATAAAGGTGAATTCTGGTCATTTATATCAGTGTGCTTTGTGGGATCTTGTGTGCAAACTACTTGCTGAGTTTCCTATATTGCAACAATGACGAAGCTTTATAAAGTATTGCTGCTGGCTGTAAAGTGCTTTGGGATCTCCTGAGGCAATTACCCTTCATTTTTATTGTGCGCAGTCAGGTGAGAGAAGGATGGACGGAGAGGGAGAGAAGGATGGACAGAGAGGGAGAAAAAGATCCCACAGAAACCTGGCACCATCCCTGTTTCTGGGACTTGCTGTCTGGGGACCTAGCAAGTGAGAAGGGGAATCGGTCTCCCTCTGTCCCCTGTGCTCTACTGAAATAACCGGGAATTTGATTGGCAGAGGGAAGGGCATTTTGTTGGAGTCTCGAGTTGATCTTGATCACACCGATTCTTGGGACAGTCTATATTCAAACACACTTCCCCGTTCGGGAAAGGAAACTCCAGACCTCTGCTTCACCGGCTCCGATCTTGGCAAATCTTCACAACTGGCTGTTACATCTTCAGCCCAGCCCCAACCTCCCCCTCCGGGCGTCAGCAACAGGAAAGTGTCCTGAACCACAGAAAGAGAGAGAGAGAGAGACCGACAGTGAATCTGTGATGGCCGAGAGAGAGAGTGAGAGAGAGTCTATGATGACCGAGAGAGAGAGTGAGGGTAAGAAAGAGAGAATGTGAGTCTGTGATGGCTGTGAGAGTGAGAGAGAGAGAGAGATAGACAGACAGACAGAGAATCTGTGATGGCTGAGAGAGACTGAGACTGAGTGACACAGAGAGAGAGAGAGAGAGACAGTGAGTCTGTGATGGCTGAGAGAGATTGTGAGTGAGTGAGAGAGAGAGAGAAAGAGAGTGATCTTGATGTCAGAGAGGAAGAGATGGTGCAATGTGTGTGAAATGAAGCAGAGTTCAGTGTTGTGGAGAGTTGTGAGCAGTTCAGTGAGAGAGAGTTTCTGAACGAGCTGTTCCCTTACCCCAGCACTAACAGTGACAGACGTCTTTGCTCCAAGGTTGATGGTCCTCCCATCCGCCCGGATCAGCAGGTTGAGCCCCCTGGCTCCCGGCTTCCCTCCTGCAGAAAGCATTGAAACCAGGATTAAACATACCGGAGAATGGATGTGGCTCTATCTGGAAACCACTGCTAATTACTGCTTACCTCCCTACCTCCCAAATTGCCCCTCATCTCCACCTCCCAAAATATCTCTCAACTTCACCATACTCCTTAACCCCACATCCTGTCTCAAGAACATGAGAACTACATGTGGAGGTAGGCCATTCGTGAGACATTATGTGTTACAGTTTAAAGTCTGGTTGAAGATTTGTAGCTCGGGTGTCCGTTGTTGTGGTTCTGTTTGCCGAGCTGGAAGTTTTTGCTGCAAACGTTTTGTTCCCTGGCTAGGGAGCATCATCTGTGCTATTGGAGCCTCCTGTGAAGCGCTGCTTTGATGTTTCTTCCGGTATTCAATAATACCGGAAGAAACATCAAAGCAGCGCTTCACAGGAGGCTCCAATAGCACTGATGATGCTCCCTAGCCAGGGAACGAAACGTTTGCAGCAAAAACTTCCAGCTCGGTATGTGTTACAGCATTCGAGAGAGTGTGTGTGTCACTGTATTCGAGAGAGTGTGTGTGTGTGTGTGTTCTGTATTTGAGTGCGTATGTGTGTGTGTATATCGGTGTGTGCCTGTGTGTGTGTGTGCACATGCGCAGCTGTGTGTGAATATATGCGTGTGTGTGTGTATATATACGCAAGCACCTGTGTGTGTGGGTGGGTGGGTGGGTATATGCCTGTGTGTGTGTATGCCTGTATATATATGTGTGTGTGTGTGGTATATGCGTATATATATATATGCATGCACCTGTGTGTTGGGGGGTGTGGTTATATGCCCCTATGTGTGTATGCCTGTATGTATGTATGTGTGTGTGGTATGTGTGTGTGTGTGTGTGTGTGTGAGAGATTGCAGGGTCTGCTGTAATGTTCTTCTCCATTAACCCATTTGAAGGTTTCTTTACTTCTTACCGTTTAGTCCATAGGGGCAGAACGTTCGTCGCTCTGTCAGCACGGAGAGGACGACTCTCTCTCGGAACAGCAGCTCCCGAATAACCCCGTCACCCCCGGGATGGTGACCTTGGCCCCCTGATCCATGGTTCAGTTCAAATCTCTTCAGGATGACGGGATATCTGGGAATGAACCCAAGAAGGACTCATGGAAATCACAAACCAAAGGCAGAAATGCATGTTCCCAGCAATGTTGGGATTCTGTTACTGGGCTGGTAACCCAGAGAATGGTAGTTCAAATCCCTCCACAGCAAATCAGAACTCTGAGTCTGGTTCTGTTATGAACCAATCAAGATTAAAATGCCAACATCAATAAAAGTGATGAATAAATTACCTTAACAAGAAGTTACCTTACATTCTGGCCTGGTCTGGGTTGATTCTGAAACAAGTGGCAATGTTTGGTTTGGGAACTGTACCTTTTCTCCAGGATTTCGGGGTCTGTGATCCGGGTATTGGTCATGTGTGTGTGAACCCCTCCTCGTCCATCCCAGTGAGGACCTGCTCCAGACCCTCCAGCCACTGTCTCATAATAACCCACTCGCTCATTACCAAAGGTAATGTTGTTCATGCAACCCTGGGAACAAGAAACAGGGAGGGTGGGACGGAGACAGAGAGGGGCATTGGGAGGAAGAGAAGGAGATGGATGGAATGAGGTAACAAAAGAGAAAGGGAGTGAGGCACATTGGGGGAAGAGAGAGGCATTACTTAGACAGACATGGGCTAGAGGTAGAATTGTTGATATACTGACCATGGAGAGGAAGCACTTTCTCCGCAAGCCCTTTAACTCCTTTCTCCCTGAGAACTGTATCTATCTCTTTCTTGAAAACATTCTATACTTTGGCCTCAACCACAGACTCCCACAGGCTCCCCACTCTCTGGGTGAAAACATTTTTCCTCATCTCAGTCCTACCCCTTAGACTGTGACCCAGGTTCTGGATGCCCCAGTCATTGGGAATATCCTTCCTGAGTTTACCCTGTCTTGTCCCGTTAGAATTTCACATTTTTCCATGAGTTTCCACCTCGTTCTCCTAAAGTTTAGAGATTGTGGCACTGGTGCCCTGGCTCTAAATGTTCCCCTTTGGCTTGTTTGCCCTCTGTCTCAGAATCCCATTAGCCCCCCATTCTAGCACAGGGACCTGTCTGTGAACCAGACCAAGGTGAGGCGATGGTCTCATTGCCTGCCTCACCCTGTGCAAGAATCCTGAGAAAGTGGCTGTTTCTGCTCTGATACAGTCAGCTCAAACACTCACTCCAACACTCACCTGTGAGGCTGCGCAAACCTCAAACGCTTTAAATATGACATCGACAACTCGCTGTGATGTCAGCACATTACCACCCACAACTGCAGCATCTGCTGATGGATCGAGAATGGATCCCTTTGGGATGATGATTTTCACTGGAGCCAGGCAGCCCTGCCATTGAAAGCACAGGTTAACAAAGAGCACAGCTTCTGCTGAGCAACTAATCGCAGTCAGGGCAGTGACTCCCAATAACTCACACCCCACACCCAGTAACTCAGTGACAGCCGGTAACCCCAGGTACACCCATACGTGATAATCACTGCCATACTGTCGCCCCCCACACTAACCCACACCCAGTAACCCCAGGTACACTCATACCTGATAATCACTGCCATACTGTAACCCCCACACTGTAACCCATACCCAGTAACAGCCGGTAACCCCAGGTACACCCATACCTGATGATCATCGTCATACTGTAACCCCCACACTGTAACCCATACCCAGTAACAGCCGGTAACCCCAGGTACACCCATACCTGATGATCATCGTCATACTGTAACCCCCACACTGTAACCCATACCCAGTAACAGCCGGTAACCCCAGGTACACCCATACCTGATGATCACTGTCATACTGTAACCCCCACACTGTAAGATTAGATTACATTAGATTACTTACAGTGTGGAAACAGGCCCTTCAGCCCAACAAGTCCTCACCGACCCACCGAAGAGCAACCCACCCAGACCCATTCCCCTATATTTACCCCTTCACCTAACACTAAGGGCAATTTAGCATGGCCAATTCACCTAACCTACGCATTTTTGGACTGTGGGAGGAAACCGGAGCACCCGGAGGAAACCCACGCTGTGATATCATCCACACTCAGTAACAGCCGGTAACCCCAGGTACACCCATACCTGATGATCACTGTCATACTGTAACCCACACCCAGTAACAGCCGGTAACCCCAGGTACACCCATACGTGATAATCACTGCCATACTGTCGCCCCCCACACTAACCCACACCCAGTAACCCCAGGTACACTCATACCTGATAATCACTGCCATACTGTAACCCCCACACTGTAACCCATACCCAGTAACAGCCGGTAACCCCAGGTACACCCATACCTGATGATCATCGTCATACTGTAACCCCCACACTGTAACCCATACCCAGTAACAGCCGGTAACCCCAGGTACACCCATACCTGATGATCATCGTCATACTGTAACCCCCACACTGTAACCCATACCCAGTAACAGCCGGTAACCCCAGGTACACCCATACCTGATGATCACTGTCATACTGTAACCCCCACACTGTAAGATTAGATTACATTAGATTACTTACAGTGTGGAAACAGGCCCTTCAGCCCAACAAGTCCTCACCGACCCACCGAAGAGCAACCCACCCAGACCCATTCCCCTATATTTACCCCTTCACCTAACACTAAGGGCAATTTAGCATGGCCAATTCACCTAACCTACGCATTTTTGGACTGTGGGAGGAAACCGGAGCACCCGGAGGAAACCCACGCTGTGATATCATCCACACTCAGTAACAGCCGGTAACCCCAGGTACACCCATACCTGATGATCACTGTCATACTGTAACCCACACCCAGTAACAGCCGGTAACCCCACGTACACCCATATCTGATGATCACTGTCATACTGTAACCCACACCCAGTAACAGCCGGTAACCCCAGGTACACCCATATCTGATGATCATCGTCATACTGTAACCCCCACACTGTAAACCACACCCAGTAACAGCTGGTAACTGTTACTGGGTGTGATCACTGTCATATTGTAGCCCCCATACGAACCCACACCCACACCCAGTAACACCAGGTACACCCATATCTGAAAATCACTGTCATACTGTAGCCACACTGTAACATTCATAGAACATAGAACAATACAGCACAGACCAGGCCCTTCGGCCCACGATGTTGTGCCGAACATCTATCCTAGATTAAGCACCCATCCATGTACCTATCCAATTGCCGCTTAAAGGTCGTCAATGATTCTGACTCTACCACTCCCACGGGCAGCGCATTCCATGCCCCCACCACTCTCTGGGCAAAGAACCCACCCCTGACATCTCCCCTATACCTTCCACCCTTCACCTTAAATTTATGTCCCCTTGTAACACTCTGTTGTACCCGGGGAAAAAGTTTCTGACCGTCTACTCTATCTATTCCTCTGATCATCTTATAAACCTCTATCAAGTCACCCCTCATCCTTCGCCGTTCCAACGAGAAAAGGCCAAGAACTCTCAACCTATCCTCGTACGACCAATTCTCCATTCCAGGCAACATCCTGGTAAATCTTCTCTGCACCCTCTCCAAAGCTTCCACATCTTTCCTAAAGTGAGGCGACCAGAACTGCACACAGTACTCCAAATGTGGCCTTACCAAGGTCCTGTACAGCTGCAACATCACTTCACGACTCTTGAATTCAATCCCTCTGCTAATGAACGCTAATTCAACCAGTAACACACTGTAACCCACAATCTATCACCCACAGCCAAACCTGATGACACACACCAGGTAGCTCATACCAAACCTGATATCCCACACTCGGGAAACCACACTTACCCGTCTCCCTGATAATCCACACCAGGGAGCTCTCACCCAATCCCAACAATTTACTCTGAGTCCTGAGAAACCACAGCTGATAGCTTTACACCATCCCTGCCCTGCTCACTCCCATCTCACCCCACTCTGCTCAGTCCCCTTCCCCCCCCCACTCTGCTCACTCCCCTCTCACCCCACTCTGCTCACTCCCCTGCCCCCCACTCTGCTCACTCCCCTGCCACCCCCACTCTGCTCACTCCCCTGCCACCCCCACTCTGCTCACTCCCCTCCCCCCCACCAAATCTGCTCACTCCCCTGCCCCCCCACTCTGCTCACTCCCCTCCCCCCCACCAAATCTGCTTGCTCCCCTCCCCCCAACTCTGCTCACACCCCTCTCATGTCCAGCAACACGTACCTGGTTGAGAGGTATGTCCTGTCCCACCATACACCTGAGGCAGTAGATGAGGGCAGAGAGGGTGATGGCGCGAGGGGCATTGCAATTCCCAAATACTTCATGTCCGGTGCCCGTAAAATCAAATACAGCAGTCCCCTGTCAGAGAGGGAGTTGAAGAGAAGGAGACAGCAAGAAATAACAAATAACCTCAGAAGAAGTCAGACTGTTTGGCACACAGATTGCGGAAAGTCCTCAGGTTTCTTTCGTGTGTGTGTGTGTGTCTGTCTCTGTGTGTGTGTGTGTGTCTGTGTGTGTGTGTGTGTTTGCGTGTGTGTCTGTGTGTGTGAGAGAGAGCGAGAACTCGGTGTGAACATGTGAGAGAGAGATTGAGTGATAATTTGTGTGGACAAGGTGAATGAGCAAGCAGGTCTTTGTGTGTGTATGCAGTCAGTGTGCAGTACGTGAAAGTTAGTGACAAGGTGAATAAATGTGTTGTTGTGTCCATGGGACATTTATTTTTAAATACTTGCAGTGATTTAGCCTCGGAGGTCAAGAATTCCAAGTGTTCACTACCCTTTGGGAGAAGAAATTCCTTTGCGTCCTTAATTTGGAGATGCCGGTGTTGGACTGGGGTGTACAAAGTTAAAAATCTACCACCTGATGAAGGAGCGTCGCTCCGAAAGCTAGTGTGCTTCCAATTAAACTTTTTGGACTACAACCTTTGCATCCTGGTTTTAACTGAGCATCCCCTTATGTTGTAACTATGTCCCCGAGTTTGAGAACCATTCCCCCCACCCCGCCACTAGTAGAAACATCTCTCAACACCTACCTTGCCAATCTCCCTTAGAATCTTGTACATTTCAATAAGATCATCCTCCCCCCCCCATTCTTCTAAACCCTATGAATAAAACCCTAACCTGTTAAGCTGGTCTTGATAACTGAATCCCTTCACCCCAGGAATCAGTGGAGTGAATCTCTTCGAATTGCCTCCAATGGCAGTAGATCCAAAGCTGTACACTGTACTCCAAGTGCAGCCTGACCAATAACCTGTGCATCAGTGGTGCTGGAAGAGCACAGCAGTTCAGGCAGCATCCAACGAGCGGCGAAATCGACATTTCGGGCAAAAGTCCTTCATCAGGAACTTCCTGATGAAGGGCTTTTGCCCGAAACGTCGATTTCGCTGCTCGTTGGATGCTGCCTGAACTGCTGTGCTCTTCCAGCACCACTGATCCAGAATCTGGTTTCCAGCATCTGCAGTCATTGTTTTTACCCAATAACCTGTGCAGCTGTAACAAGACTTCCCTGTTTTTAAACTCCAAACCCCAAGCAACAAAGCCCAAGATTCAATATCCCTTCTTAATTATTCTCTCTATTTCAAAGATAGTCTGCCTTTTGAGTCTTCCTACCCAAGTGCATATCACAAGCAACAGGGGTCCCTGTGGAACCACTGGCCACAGATCACCAGTCAGAAAAATACCCTTCCACTCACTGTCTTCTATGTCTGAGCCAGTTCTGTATCCATCAACAGTGGAAACAGATCCAACCGAGCTTTCCAAAGGGAATTGGAAAAATACTTGGGATGGAAGAATGAATTTAGAAGAATTATGTACAATTTTAATGAAATATATAAAACTCTTTGGGGATTTGACAGGTAGATGTGGAAAGGCTGTTTCCCCATTAGCTGTCTAGGACCAAAGAGCACCATCTCAAAGTAAGGGACTACTTAGTCAAGACAGAGATGAGGAGGGATTTCTTCTCTCCAAGTGAATCTGTGGAGTTGTTTACCGCAGAGGACTTGGGAGGCTGGATCACTAAGCATATTCAAGGCCGAGATAGATTGTTAGTTGGGAAGGGAATTAAAGGTTATGGGGAAAAGGCCGGAAAGTGAAGCTGAGGGTTATCAGATCAGCCACATCACATTGAATGCTGGAGTAGATGCAATAGGCCAAAGGGGAGATGGGGACTCTCCCTTGTGGGAGAATCTGGGACCCATCTCAGAGTAGGGGGCCACTTTTGCCCCCATGACAATTGGTTTTGTAGATCTTTCAAAGGACCAGCATAGTTTTGACATGAAGGACAGTCTCCCCATAGCACTGACTCTCTGATTGCTCTTCAGGTCAAGGGCATGTAGTGACATTATCTCACAGGACAAACTGTAAACTGACAAGACAGACAGATCTCACCTCTGCCTCATTGATTTTCACTTTCAGTCTGATTGGAGTGCCATCATCCATGTAGTCCTCAGCATGGACTTCCAGCAGCCCATCTCTCTGCTGACATCGATGGGCAAACTTCTTCAGCATCTCCTTCACAGCAACCTCTGCATTATTCTGTCGGATGAACATATGACCAATGAGTCTAAGTGTAAAGAAATGTTATTTCGTACAGCACAGATTATGGACCTTGGGACATTGGTCAGTATTTTACAACCACAGAGGCTGTTCTTTGTCACGTGTGGTAACAACTGTACCGCAGGCAATACAGCGGCCAAACTGTACACAGCAAGATCTCAAAGCAGCAATTCAATGGAAAGCAGCTAATATTTTATTACATGAATATTGACTAGGATATTGGAAACCCCTGTTTGTTATTGAAACACTAGCTTAGGGAACGTTCATATCCACCTGAGGCATGTGAGATCTCAGTTTAGCAACCCATCCAAGAGTTATTAACACTGCGTGCAGTGCTCCCTCAGTACTGACCTTCCGACAATGCAGCGCTCTCTCAGCACTGACCATCTGATGGTGCAGCACTCCTTCAGCATTGTCCCTCCAACAGTGCAGCACTCCCTCAGCACTGACGCTCCAACAGTGCGAGACTCCCTCAGCACTGACGCTCCGACAGTGCGGGACTCCCTCAGCACTGACGCTCCGACAGTGCGGGACTCCCTCAGCACTGACGCTCCGACAGTGCGGGACTCCCTCAGCACTGACGCTCCGACAGTGCGGGACTCCCTCAGCACTGACGCTCCGACAGTGCGGGACTCCCTCAGCACTGACGCTCCGACAGTGCAGCACTCTCTCAGTGCTGACCCTCCGACAGTACATCACTCCCTCAGTACAGACCCTCCGATAGTGCAGTACTCCCTCAACAGGGAGGTGGATATTAACCCCTGTGACTAAAGGGATCTAAGGATATGGGGCAGGGCGGGATTACAGTATTTAGGTTGATGATCAGTAAATGATGACTGGGGCTAGATCAGAATGTGGAGATAAGGATTTATTGAATGGCGGAGCAGGCTTGAGGGGCAGAGTGGCCTACTCCTAATTTGTATGTACCCAAGTGCACAAACCAATTGCATTTCTGGGGCCCAACCTGCAAATGGCCAGGGTTGTTGAAGACCTACCTGAATGTGGGCCATGTAAGCTTGGACCACATCCAACCCGTACACATCGATCAGCTCATTGACCAGCTGGATCCCTTTCTGATTAGCTGCTACCTGTGCCCGCAGATCTGACAGATTGTCATGGAGATTGCGTGTCCCGCTGCTGCCTGGGATCTTAGCTGGGGCCATGAGAGCCTCAGTAACAGCTGCAAGAGACACAGGGTTCAATAAAGGCAAGCACAGGCAGGTTAGTGAAATGGGCAGCAGTACGTCTGGTAGAGTTCATAGCGGCAATATGTGAACTGATGTACTCCAGAACAAATGATAAGGAAACACTGCAAATGACAGATGGCACGGTTTTGCAAAATCGTATCAGTCACTTCGGTTTGTAAATGAATGAAGAACAAACATGAAGCAATGATCGCCATGTTATGAAGTTGAAGGTGTGTATTGTACCTTTAAGAAAGAATGAATGCCTTTCTAAACTTAGAGATTATAAGCATGTGTATATGACTAAATGGCACTCTCAGAGTGTAAATTGCCCGTAGTGTTAGGTAAGGGGTAAATGTAGGGGTATGGGTGGGTGCGCTTCGGCGGGTCAGTGTGGACTTGTTGGGCCGAAGGGCCTGTTTCCACACTATAAGTAATCTAATCTAATCTAATCTAAAACTGAACAGGCAGAGGGTCAGACAGAAGTGTTTAGTCCTGAAAAGCTAATTGACTTACAACAGAAAGATGAGACAATAAAAGATATATATAGATGCAGACTCAGAAAAGGAATCAGATTGTATTCCTAAGGTTTATTATCTTAAAGACAGAATCCTAAGATGAAAATGGAGACTACGGCAGGTTCGTGCAGAGGAGAAATGGGCAGAAGTGCACCAGATTGTGTTGCCAGTTGCTTACAGACAGAAGTGATACAGGTAGCACATGAATTACCTATAGGAAGTAACCTAGGTGTAAAGAAGATACAGGCTGAAGTACAAAAGCATTTCTATTGGCCTGGACTGCACAAGGATGTGGTTAAATTTTGTCATACATGCCAAATGGTAGGTAAGCCATAGGCGGTAATAAAACCAGCACCTTTGTTGCCGATTCCCACATTCGAAGACCTGGGTTATAATTGACTGTGTAGGTCCCCTCCCTAAAACTTGAAATTGGGAACCAATACTTGCTAACCATAATGGACCTGTCTACCAGATTCCCAGAGGCAATTCCATTTCAGAGTATTAAGGCTAAAAGGGTGGGAGAGGAGTTAGTAGCTTTCTTCACACGGTATGGGCTAACCAGAGAGATTCAGACAGACCCAAGGGTCTAATTTTACTGCTGGACTGTTTAAGGAAGTTATGGATAGCTTTGGTATACAGCATTTTAAATCAAGTGTGTGTCATCCTGAATCGCAGGGAGCTTTAGAAAGCTGGCATCAGATCCTGAAGACTGTTAAGAGTGATTGGGATAAAGGTATCCCATTCGTACTGTTTACCATTAGAGATGCTGCAAATGAATCAGTTTACGCCCTTTGAGTTAATATTCAGACATGAAGTGAGACGGCCTTTGAAATTAATAAAAGAGAAATCGAGAGGACTATCACACTTTGATTATGTATTGGAGGTGAAGGAGAGATTAAATCAGGTATGTGAGTGAGCCTTGATGATGCCATAACATTTTCCCTTGATGATGATGTATTAGTATTGTTACCAGTGGCAGGAGATCCCTTCAAAGCCAAGTTTAGTGGTCCCTATCAAATTGAGAAAAAATTAAGTCAGGTAAACTATCTGGTAGAGATGCTGGATCAAAAAATTGCTATCGCGTATGTCATGTGAATATGTTGATTATAATAGAGATAGGGAACTGGAGAAACACTCTGCCCCGCAGAGAGGAATCAAATCCAGATGGTCTGGAGTTTGATGTGCCTCAAAGTATGTTAAATAATAAGGAAGTCCTTGAGGGCTGGGATAGGTTAGTGAACTATCCGTCTCAGGAGCAAAGAATCCAGTTGAAAGGTTTATTGCAGGAGTATGAGCTGCAAATGTGTTGCTGGTCAAAGCACAGCAGGTTAGGCAGCATCTCAGGAATAGAGAATTCGACGTTTCGAGCATAAGCCCTTCATCAGGAATAAGAGAGAGAGAGCCAAGCCGGCTGAGATAAAAGGTAGGGAGGAGGGACTAGGGGGAGGGGCGATGGAGGTGGGATAGGTGGAAGGAGGTCAAGGTGAGGGTGATAGGCCGGAGTGGGGTGGGGGCGGAGAGGTCAGGAAGAGGATTGCAGGTTAGGAGGGCGGTGCTGAGTTGAGGGAACCGACTGAGACAAGGTGGGGGGAGGGGAAATGAGGAAGCTGGAGAAATCTGAATTCATACCTTGTGGTTGGAGGGTTCCCAGGCGGAAGATGAGGCGCTCCTCCTCCAGCCGTCGTGTAGTTGTGTTCTGCCGGTGGAGGAGTCCAAGGACCTGCATGTCCTCGGTGGAGTGGGAGGGAGAGTTAAAGTGTTGAGCCACGGGGTGATTGGGTTGGTTGGTTCGGGCGGCCCAGAGGTGTTCTCTGAAGCGTTCCGCAAGTAAGCGGCCTGTCTCACCAATATAGAGGAGGCCACATCGGGTGCAGCGGATGCAATAGATGATGTGTGTGGAGGTACAGGTGAACTTGTGGCGGATATGGAAGGATCCCTTGGGGCCTTGGAGGGAAGTGAGTGTGGAGGTGTGGGCGCAAGTTTTACATTTCCTGCGGTTGCAGGGGAAGGTGCCGGGGGTGGAGGTTGGGTTGGTGGGGGGTGTGGATCTGACAAGGGAGTCACGAAGGGAGTGGTCCTTGCGGAACGCTGATAGGGGAGGGGAGGGAAATATATCCTTGGTGGTGGGGTCCGTTTGGAGGTGGCGGAAATGGCGGCGGATAATACGTTGTATGCGCAGGTTGGTGGGGTGGTAGGTGAGAACCAGTGGGGTTCTGTCTTGGTGGCGGTTGGAGGAGCGGGGCTCAAGGGCGGAGGAGCGGGAAGTGGAGGAGATGCGGTGGAGGGCATCGTCGATCACGTCTGGGGGGAATCTGCGGTCCTTGAAGAAGGAGGCCATCTGGGTTGTGCGGTGTTGGAATTGGTCCTCCTGGGAGCAGATGCGGCGGAGACGAAGGAATTGGGAATATGGGATGGCGTTTTTACAGGGGGCAGGGTGGGAGGAGGTGTAGTCCAGGTAGCTGTGGGAGTCAGTCGGTTTATAATAGATGTCTGTGTTGAGTCGGTCGCCCGAGATAGAAATGGAAAGGTCTAGGAAGGGGAGGGAGGAGTCTGAGACAGTCCAGGTGAATTTCAGGTCGGGATGGAAGGTGTTAGTAAAGTTGATGAACTGTTCAACCTCCTCGTGGGAGCACGAGGCAGCGCCGATACAGTCATCGATGTAGCGGAGGAAAAGGTGGGGGGTGGTGCCAGTGTAGTTGCGGAAGATGGACTGTTCCACATATCCTACAAAGAGGCAGGCATAGCTGGGGCCCATGCGGGTGCCCATGGCAACTCCTTTAGTTTGGAGGAAGTGGGAGGATTGAAAAGAGAAGTTATTCAGGGTGAGGACCAGTTCAGTCAGTCGAAGGAGGGTGTCAGTGGAAGGGTACTGGTTAGTGCGGCGGGAAAGGAAGAAGCGGAGGGCTTTGAGTCCTTCGTGATGGGGGATGGAGGTGTACAGGGACTGGATGTCCATAGTGAAAATAAGGCGTTGGGGACCGGGGAAGCGAAAATCCTGGAGGAGGTGGAGGGCGTGGGTGGTGTCCCGAACGTAGGTGGGGAGTTCTTGGACTAAAGGGGACAGGACCGTGTCGAGGTATTGGGAGATGAGTTCGGTGGGGCAGGAGCAGGCTGAGACAATGGGTCGGCCGGGGCAGGCAACCCCACCACCAAGGAAAATATTATCCGCCGCCATTTCCGCCACCTCCAAACGGACCCCACCACCAAGGAAAACTCCTGCCCAAAATCCACAAACCTGCCTGCCCCGGCCGACCCATTGTCTCAGCCTGCTCCTGCCCCACCGAACTCATCTCCCAATACCTCGACACGGTCCTGTCCCCTTTAGTCCAAGAACTCCCCACCTACGTTCGGGACACCACCCACGCCCTCCACCTCCTCCAGGATTTTCGCTTCCCCGGTCCCCAACGCCTTATTTTCACTATGGACATCCAGTCCCTGTACACCTCCATCCCCCATCACGAAGGACTCAAAGCCCTCCGCTTCTTCCTTTCCCGCCGCACTAACCAGTACCCTTCCACTGACACCCTCCTTCGACTGACTGAACTGGTCCTCACCCTGAATAACTTCTCTTTTCAATCCTCCCACTTCCTCCAAACTAAAGGAGTTGCCATGGGCACCCGCATGGGCCCCAGCTATGCCTGCCTCTTTGTAGGATATGTGGAACAGTCCATCTTCCGCAACTACACTGGCACCACCCCCCATCTTTTCCTCCGCTACATCGATGACTGTATCGGCGCTGCCTCGTGCTCCCACGAGGAGGTTGAACAGTTCATCAACTTTACTAACACCTTCCATCCCGACCTGAAATTCACCTGGACTGTCTCAGACTCCTCCCTCCCCTTCCTAGACCTTTCCATTTCTATCTCGGGCGACCGACTCAACACAGACATCTATTATAAACCGACTGACTCCCACAGCTACCTGGACTACACCTCCTCCCACCCTGCCCCTGTAAAAACGCCATCCCATATTCCCAATTCCTTCGTCTCCGCCGCATCTGCTCCCAGGAGGACCAATTCCAACACCGCACAACCCAGATGGCCTCCTTCTTCAAGGACCGCAGATTCCCCCCAGACGTGATCGACGATGCCCTCCACCGCATCTCCTCCACTTCCCGCTCCTCCGCCCTTGAGCCCCGCTCCTCCAACCGCCACCAAGACAGAACCCCACTGGTTCTCACCTACCACCCCACCAACCTGCGCATACAACGTATTATCCGCCGCCATTTCCGCCACCTCCAAACGGACCCCACCACCAAGGATATATTTCCCTCCCCTCCCCTATCAGCGTTCCGCAAGGACCACTCCCTTCGTGACTCCCTTGTCAGATCCACACCCCCCACCAACCCAACCTCCACCCCCGGCACCTTCCCCTGCAACCGCAGGAAATGTAAAACTTGCGCCCACACCTCCACACTCACTTCCCTCCAAGGCCCCAAGGGATCCTTCCATATCCGCCACAAGTTCACCTGTACCTCCACACACATCATCTATTGCATCCGCTGCACCCGATGTGGCCTCCTCTATATTGGTGAGACAGGCCGCTTACTTGCGGAACGCTTCAGAGAACACCTCTGGGCCGCCCGAACCAACCAACCCAATCACCCCGTGGCTCAACACTTTAACTCTCCCTCCCACTCCACCGAGGACATGCAGGTCCTTGGACTCCTCCACCGGCAGAACACAACTACACGACGGCTGGAGGAGGAGCGCCTCATCTTCCGCCTGGGAACCCTCCAACCACAAGGTATGAATTCAGATTTCTCCAGCTTCCTCATTTCCCCTCCCCCCACCTTGTCTCAGTCGGTTCCCTCAACTCAGCACCGCCCTCCTAACCTGCAATCCTCTTCCTGACCTCTCCGCCCCCACCCCACTCCGGCCTATCACCCTCACCTTGACCTCCTTCCACCTATCCCACCTCCATCGCCCCTCCCCCTAGTCCCTCCTCCCTACCTTTTATCTCAGCCGGCTTGGCTCTCTCTCTCTTATTCCTGATGAAGGGCTTATGCTCGAAACGTCGAATTCTCTATTCCTGAGATGCTGCCTAACCTGCTGTGCTTTGACCAGCAACACATTTGCAGCTGTGATCTCCAGCATCTGCAGACCTCATTTTTTACTGCAGGAGTATGAGGCCATATACAGGAATAAAATGGGGAGAACTAATACTTCTGTGCAATGGGGTGGAAGTAGGGAATGCTGTTCCGCTAAAACAACACCCCTATAGACTTAATCCTCTGAAAGCCACACAGGTCCAGAAGGAAGTGGATGTAATGCTCAATAGAGATTTCATCGAACCAAGTCAGAGTGGGTGGAGTTCGCTGATCGTGTTAGTTCCCAAACCTAACAGGAGTCAACGATGTTGTGTGGACTATTGGAAGGTCAACGCCATAACTAAATCAGACTCATACCCAATACCAAGATTGGAAGACTCTATAGAGAAAGTTGGACAAGCCACTTACATCACTTACATCAGTTTGTGGTAACTGTCAGGTACCTTTATCAGAGAAAGTGAAAGTAGTTTCTGCATTTGTCACCCCAAATGGGCTCTATCAATTCAAAGTCATGCCTTTGGAATGAAGAATGCACCAACTACATTCCAAAGACTCATGAGCAGAGTTGTGGCCGGATTAACAAATTTATCTGGATGATGTAGTGATCTTTAGCGAGTCATGGAAAGACTACACGGTACAGTTGCAGAGTTCTTTGAACGATTACGAGAAGCAAAACTGGTGATAAACTTAAAGAAAACAGTATTCGCAAAGGCAGAGGTGACGCTCTTGGGACATAACATGGTCATAGAAGGTTGACCCAAAGGAACACAAAGATGAAGGCCATCGAGGAATTTCCACAATCAATCTCAAAGAAAGAGGTGCTTCGATTTTTGGTTCTAAGCGGATTCTACCAGAAGTTTGTTCCAAACTTCAGCAGCATGGTGGCACCATTAACAGATTTACTAAAGAAGAACATAAAATTTCAGTGGACAGAACAATGCTGGGAGGCCTTTGAGAATTTAAAAGCAATGTTAACCACTGCACTAGTTTTAGCTACACCAAATGTTTTTAAATTCTTCAAAGTTTCACATGTTGGGGGTCATAAAAATGTGATAGCAGATACGTTTTCGCAGACTTAAAAGGAAAAAAGAGAGATAATATTGGACAGATTCCAATGTTATATACTTGTGCGCAGAAATTACTATGAACTTAGATTAATGGCCTAAGGATTTCATTGTAATGGGATTAAGAATTAGAAAAACATAAAGTCATCTTTTCCTTAATGTGGTTCATTTTTTCTTAAGAGGGGAGGTATTATGAAATTGAAGGCGTGTACTATACTTTAAGACAGAATGAATGCCTTTCAAGCATGTGTATATGATTACAAGCACATGACTAAATGGCAGTCTCAGAGTGTACTGGAAAATTGAAAATATATAACATTTGGTTGTGAAATGGATGCCTGAGTTGGTTGCTGTTTTGACAATAATTCAAAGTTAATCAGTTTAAATTATGCCCCACAATACTAAAAACCAATCGAGTTTGAATTTATTGTTTTGCCAACATTGAACCAATAAGATGATCTGATGCTGGGGGTATAAAAAAGCAGGCATTTTGAAAATCAGAGAGAGAGTGACTGCCATCTAGAGAGAACCAAGAAATTAGGAAACACTCTCTATCAAAGGTACCTTTTCATATGAAACATCTTCACAGTAAAAAAGAAGACAACCCAGGGAGATCTTCAGCCAGAAGAAGAAAGACACTGAAGGTGACAGCCGCTGTGTGGTTTTGAAATTAAGTTGATGTAATTTTAGTAAGTGCTTAATTAGAACAGCATATTGTTTTAGAATTGGAAGCAGGTAATAAGCAGTTCAGAGAAAGGAAGGCTTAGAGTTGTGAATGGTTGTTGTTTAATGTTCACTTTTAGAGTTAAAGAAGAAATTGTTATTATTTTCTTTAAATAGTAGAATTTGGGAGTTCTCTGTCACTCATACTTTAACAGATTACGAGGAGAGGTGAGCTTTTCTGGTTGTTTGGTTTAATTAATAGAAAGGTTCGCCACTGTGTTGTAACAACAGTCTCCACAATGTTCCCTCACTGACATTTGATCCACTGTGCCCATCCCATTTCTAAGAACCAGGTCCAACAATACATCCTGTCTTGTTTTTTTTTGGCTAAATACTGCTGTAAGAAACTCTCCTGAACACAATCCAGAAAGGTTTGCTTCTTGCAGTCCCTTATACTGTCACTGTCCCAGTTTATACATGAGGGAGCTGAAGACTACATTTCAATACAATGTTGGTCAATGGATAGATTTCAAAATGGGGGAAGTTTGTAGCAGAGGTCAGGGGTCAGTATTGGAACCCCTGCTTTTCCTCATAGATATTAATGAGAGTTAATTCCAAGTTTGCAGATGACACTAAACTTGAAAGAATTGTAAACTGTGTGTGGGACTCGAAAGAGGACACTGACAAGTGTTACGACACGGCGGTAAGCCCTTCTGATAATTAACAAATGCACAAAAAAGCGTATCTCGCCTCATAATCTGTTAAAGTATGAGTGAGAGAACTACCTAAATTCCATTATTTAAAGAAAAAACATTTTATTCTTTAACACTAGAATGAAAATTAAACAACAACTATTTACAACTCTAAGCCTCCTCTCTCTTAAAGGTTTGTTATTCATCTCCCACTCTATAACAATATACTGACACAATAAAGCCCCTATTAAATTTACAGCAACTTGATGTTTTCCAAACCAGACAGTGGCTGTCACCTCCAGTGTCGATCTTCCTCCCTGGGTCATCTTCGGTCTTCTCCTGCAAAGATGTTTCATGTGAAACAGGGATCTTTGACAGAGAGTGTGGTGAATAGCAGTCTTTCAATGGCAGTTGATGTTCTTTCTGGCTAACTGTCCAAAATGCCTGCTTTTTTTATACCCCAAACATCGTATCGTTTCATTGGTTCAATGGTGTGAAAACAGTAAAATTCAAATTTGATTGGGTTTTAGTATCGTGAGGCAGAATTTAAACTGATTGGTTAAATTCGAACTCCTGTGGAAAAACTGAGGTATCTAGGTTACAACAAAATGCTATATCTTTCAATTTTCTAGCACACTCTGTTACTGCGAGTCAGTCACATGACAGGCGCTTGCCAGCTTTCAGTTTTCACTCTCTCTTAAAGGTACAGTATATGCTTTCAACTTTGTAACACACGGTGGTGGTGGAGGCAGAGAGAAGGCAAATGGGGTTCAATGTAGAGAAGTGTGAGGTGATGCACTTTGGTTGGAAGAACATTGGAAGACAATATAGAGAATACAAATTCTAAAAGAGGTGCAGGAGCAGAGGGTCTTGGGGGTATATGTCACAGATCATTGAAGGTGGCAGGACTGGGGGAGAGAACAGTTAATAAAGCTGAGAGTATCCTCAGCTTTATTAATAGGGGCAGAGATTACAATTGCAGGGGGATGATGTGAACTTGTACAAGATATTTGTTCATCCTCAGCTGGAATATTGTGTACAGGTGTGGGCCCCACATTATAGGAAAGATGTGAATGCATTAGAAAGAGTGCAGAAAGTGATTTTTGGGATTGGTTCCTGGAATGAGAAACTTCAGGGATGAGGGTAGATTGAAGATGCTGAGACTGTGTTCTCCCTGAAGAGAAGGCAGCTGAGAGGGATGGGGCTCAGAAAGGGGCTAGACAGAGTAGATATGGAGTGGCTTTTCACATTTGTAGAAGTGAAAAAAAAGAAAGGAAATAGCCTTAATGCGACGTCTAAATGAAGCAAGGAGTGATAGAGAAAAAAAATCTTCTCACTCGGCGAGTAGTTAGGGTCTGGATCGCACTGCCTGGAAATGTAGGGGAGGCAGCTTCAACTGAAGCAGTCAAGAAGAGTATTGGATGATTATTTGCTTGGAAATGGTGTTCAGGGATATAAGGAAATGGCAGGAAATGGTACTGGGTAAAAGAACCAGTGCAGACAGGATGGGCCAAATAGCCTTATCTTGCATCATAGCATATCTGTGACTCCAAGGGAAGGTGGTAACATAATGGTAACATCACTGAACTGGTAAGCCAGGCGAAAGTTCTGGGGACATGAGTTTGGATCTCATCATGGCGGGAGGTGAAACTTCAATTCATTAAAGTCTGAAATGAAAAATCTGATACGAAAAATCTGATACAATCATTAAATCATTCTTGATTGCTGTAAAAACACATAGGCTTCACTAAATGTCCTTCAGGGAAGGGCATGTGTCTACATGTGGCCTACATGTGACTCCAGACCCACAGCGCAGCAGCTGACTCTCAACAGCCCTCTGAAATGCCCTAGCAACACACTCAGTTGAAAGGATGGACAATAAATGCTGGCTCACCCAGTGGCACCCACATCCCATCAACAAAAGGAATAATAAAAACAAAACAATCCTATTTGTTACTATTATTGAACTGTACAGAACCCATGGGAACACCACACTTTGCAAGTTCCACTCCGAGCCACTCACCATTTTGACTTGGAAATATATCCCCACTACTTCACTGTCACTGGCTCACAATTCTGGAATTCCCTCACTAACAACGATGTGGGTCTATCTATAGCACAAGGACAACAGTGGTTCAAGAAGGCAGCTCACTACCGCCTTCTCAAGAGCAATAAATGCTGGCCCAGCCAGCAATTCTCACATGGAAGGAACAAATAATTTAAAATGAAATTCTGGGAGCCTTATTTCGGGAAAGATGAAAAGGCATTAGAGGATTTATACCAGAATGTTCCAGGGAAGAGGAATTTCTATCACGAGTGAAAAATGGAAAAGTTGGACTGTTCCCCTTGGAGCAGAAAAGGTTAAGAAAAAAACATAGAAACATGAAAAATAGGAGCAATTGTAGACCATTCGGCCCTTCGAGCCGGGACCACCATTCAACATGATCACGGCTGATCGTGCAATCTCAGTATCCCACTCCCACCCTCTCCACATACCCCTCAATCTCTTTAGCCCCAAGGGCCACGTCCAGCTCCCTTCTGAATATATCTAACAAACTGGCCCAACAGTTTCCTGTGGGAGAGAATTGCACAGCTTCACAGCTCCGAGTGAAGAAATTCTTCCTCATCTCAGTCCTAAATGGCCTACCTCCTATTTTTAAATTTGACCCTTAGTTTTGGACTTCCCCAGCATTGGGAAGATTCTTCCCACACCTAGCCTGTCTATTCCCATCAGGATTTTACACATTTCTATGAGATCCTCCCCCCGCCATTCTTCTAAATTCCAGTGAGTGTGACATAGCAAATGTTAATGAGATGATGAGAAATTCTGAAATATTGAAAAATGAGAATTTATTCCCTCTGCTGAGTGGGTCTATAACATAAGGTCAAATCTTCAAGTTCACTGGCAATATACCCAGGGGGAAGGCGAGGCAAAATATTTTCATTAAGATTGCTCAAATCCGGTATTCACATCCTGGAAAGGTGATGATGCTAATTTCACCGTCATTGTAAAAGACAAGCTAACTGGTTCTTGAGAATCAGGGACTTCAGGTTCAGACAAAAAGCAACGATGTGAGTCAAAGTACAGTTGCTTTTTAAAGAGTAGAAAGAATAATAACCTGCTAACTATAAATTTCTGTTTATCTGGAAAGGCCTATGTTCCTTTGACTGCAAAAGATTAAAGGGTGATCCGATCAGAGGATTCAGGTAATAAAACAATTCAATTGCGTAGTGAAGGAATATATTAATATTATTTGGGAACTTATGTTTGAGAAGGAAATGGTTTTCCTTTTCAGTTCTGTAAAAATGACTTGTGCTTTTAAATGGGTCAGAGACTCTTTTTTTTCAGCATTGGGTCAAAACAGCATGCCCAGAAAGACATGTGACTTAAGCTAACTAACCAGTCAAGCTACTTGACCAGATAATGCTGAAGCGCTTACTCAGGTACGATTTGTGACCCAGAGGGAAACAGATGGAGAGGGTGGAGGGCAGAAGCTGCTTCAGTTCAGAAGTAAAGATTCATTCCAACAGATGGGCCACAGAGCAGCTTGAAGGTTTTGTTAGTATTCAGTGAGGAAATATTAAAGAGTTAGCGTGGGTCTGTCTGTCCCAGGAAAGAAATGGTAAGATAGAGAATCAGAACTGGTGAATGTGCATAAATTCGATGATAGACATTGCTTGCGGATTTATCAGGTGATTAATAAATTTTAAAGTTAAGGAAAAGCATGATACTTCACTGGGTTGAGTGTCTGTAAAGAATGTTGCCGGGAAAATGAGTTGAATATTATACATCTTTTGTATTTTTTTGCTTTCTTTTTGTAATACCCTTATGTTATTTTTAAAGTACATTGGCAGCCTCATATGAATAGGTTCAGTGTCTGACGACCACAGTAACCAAATTGCAAAAGAAAAATAAATTTTATGATTTATAAGCCAGGTTTCACTCCGGGATCTGACTTATCCAACATTAATATCAGCTGGGATTAAAACAACAGCATTAAACAGAAACTAGTTCTGTCGGTGGGGTTACAGAGTGTCATTTTAAAATCAAGGAAGGCCATTCACAGGTTATTCAGGAAGCAGAGGGCAGTGCAAATCTGGAAATCTCTCCCCTGAGAACGTCAGTGGGGGTTAATTGGAACTTTCAAGACAGAGATAGATCAACTTCTGAAATAAAAATCAAAGCACTGGAGAAACTCAGCAGGTCTGGCCCAAATCTGTAGAGAGACAGAGAGATACAGAGTTAATGTTTCAGGTTAGCGTAAGAACTGTTAGATTTTTGTTGGGTGAAAGGATGAAGACATTTAAACCCTATCTGGGTAAATGGGTCGAATTGAATTGAAGAACAGGTTTGAGGGGCTGAATGGCCTCCTCCTGCTCCTCACTGCAACTTATCACAGAAATTGCCACTTTTCGGGTCAGTAGTTTTGACTGTAGGGCACAAATGTAATTTACCGAAACACAAAAAGCAGCAGACAATCTTTTGATGAATTAATTCTCAAATTTGAGGGCTCCTATTAGACATCCACACACTCTGAAGGGGTCAGGGCAATAGGAGGAAAGGAAGTGGCGGAGGAGTCACTCAATACAGACTGAAGCTGGATGATTTGGTTCACTCCCACCCCTACCCTCCTATATCACTGAGGGCCGATTGCTCAATCAAGTGGGGCTGAGCTGAACGAGAACATTAACAGAGCAGTGCGAGAGATTCAATGCTCCTACTCACCCTCCTCCTGGAAGACTCCATCCTTCACCAGCTTGAATGAAATGAAGACAGCTCCTTCCTCTTGCAACAGCTTGGAGTGAGGTGGCATGGAGCCAGGGGTGATGCCCCCAATGTCAGCGTGGTGCCCTCGGCTCGCTACAAAAAACACCGCATGAGAAACGCCTTTTCGAAAAACCTGCCAGAGATAATAATCAAGAGGAATATCCAAGTTAAACAAAGAAATACTAGCCTGCACTTTCATAGCACCTCCCACAACCTCAGGATGTTGTCCTGGTTCTCTTTACAGCCAAAGCAGCACTTCTGAAGTGTTGTCATGGTTGTAATGTAGAAAATGCAACAGCCATATCTTTGCACAGCAGAACCCCAAGTATCAACATTATACAACTGCAGCAAAGGAGGGTTCGACCCATCTGCAAGAGCAACTTTCTGCCCATTCTCTGCAGGCCTGTAAATTGTCTGTGCAGCTTAGAGCCAGTTTCATTTTCGAAAGTCATGATTGAATTGGCTCCCACCGTGCTCCCAGACAGTACAGTCCGGATCCTAAACACTCACAGCGTATAAAAATATTCTCCTGGTCGTCTCTGGTGTCTTTGCCAATCACAGTAAATGAATGGCCATTGATTGATAACCCTTCCATCTATGAGGACTGTTTCTCCCTACTGGTTGTGAAGATCTCTGTCAAACCTCAGGGTTTGATGGGGACAGCGTAGAAGGAGCTTTACTCTGTATCTAACTTCATGCTGTCCCTGTCCTGGGAGTGATTGATGATGGACAGTGTACAGGGAGCTTTACTCTGTATCTAATCTTGTGCTGTTCCCATGTATCTCCTGCCCTTGTCCTTCTAGATGGTTGGGTCTAGTATCGGAGGCAGTTGTAGATCTTACCGGAGTGATGACTGTCAGGTCTGGAAGATGGCTGCCGCCTGCACTGGGATGGTTGCTCAGGATGACATCACCTTCTTTCAGGTCATCACCTAAATGATTAATCTGTCAGGGGGAGAAAAGGTTCACACAGACTTCAGATGGAGGCCAGACATTTTGCCAACCTCTCTTTCATCTTCCTCCCTTGCTGCCCAGCCAACCAGCTTAAAAACAGTGAGACTTCATGATCAAGCCCACTCATTGGGTAACACAAGTGGGCTGATAGGCTGCAGTGGGCTTCGCAGCTGAGAATGGTCCTTGGCTTGTGCTGATTACAAAAACAGCACAGGACAAGGTAAAACAGGTGGGGTCGAGGTTTACAAGAAATAACTGTTGGCTAGTCTAGGAAAAAAACATTTAAAAAGCACATGGCTTTTTGAATAGAGACATAGATTCCAAAAACAAGGTTATGGTAAACCGTTTTAGATCATCTGTTAGGCTGGAGTACTGTGTCACATTCTAGTCACTGTACTTTAGGAAGGGTATCCATTTCTTGGAGAGAATTCAAATGGTTCCAGGGATGATGGAGCGCATGGAGTGATGGGCAAAGAATAAATCTCACTGAGCAGAATAAAAACTGAAATGATAGTCAGTGGATACAGAATCTTTAAATGTTTTTAAGGCAGAGGTTGATACTCTTGATTTCCAAGAGAATGAAAGATTGTCAGAGTTGTGCAGGAATGTAGAGGTGAGGTTCAAAGTAGATCAGCCACAATCTTATTTTTGATTTGATTTATTATTGTCACATATATTTGGGTGCAGTGAAGTTTTGTTTTCCGTACAGTATAGGCAGGTCATACCATAGAAAGTGCATGTCGGTAGTAGAACATAGTGAGGAATACAATGTTATGCAAAGAAGGTGCACAGAGAGTAAGATCAGCATTAAATTTAAAATTTGAGAGGCCCGTTCAGAAGCCTAATAACAGTGGGGAAGAAACTCTCCTTGAATCTGTTGGTACATGTGTTTAACGTTTGTATCTTCTGCCTTGACAGAAGAAGTTGGAAGAGATTATAAGCAGGTGGGAGGGGTCTTTGATGATGTTGGCTGCCTTTCCCAGGCAGGTAGGAATGTGGATGGAGTGAACAGATTTCCATGGGTGGTTTGTGTGATGCTCTGGGCTGTGTTCACAACTCCCTGTAGTTTCCTGCACTCCTCAGCAGAGCAGTTCCTGCACCAAGTTATGATGGAGCCGGATAGAATGCTTTATGTAGTGCCTCTATGAAAATTACTAAGAGACACTATGGACATGCTTATTGTATGGTGGGTCAAATGGCTCATTTTTGTTCCTTGTTCTTACGTTAATTTATTTCATGGAGGAAAAGGTCATGAGGGAGTACACAGAAACTGTTAGCAGTGGGAGGAGGGCACAGATTTCAAAGGGTTGACAAAAAGAACCAGATGTAAAATAAGAAAACATCTATTCATGCAATGAGTCTGTTGAAAGCTGGAACGTAATGCCTGAAAGGGCAGTGGAGGTAGATTCAATAATTACTTTTAAAAGGGATTTAAATAAATGTTTGAAGGGGATTTTTTAAAAACTGGCCTATGGGGAAAAATTGGGAGGAGTAGGACTAACAGTACAGACTCTCAGAGCTAGTGAAGACTCAAAAGGACGAATGGTCTTTATCGTTCTACATGATTTTAGAACATTTTACAAAAGGGAAGTGTGAATCTCTGGGATGTGCAATAGGACAATCCCTGGCCAGACTGGTAGGGAATAATCTGAAGTTCTATCAGACTTGGTGCAGTAACTTGACTTCTCTCTCCAAAAATGCTGCTGGACCTGCTGAGTTGTTCCACCAATTTCTATTGTTATTTCAGATTCCTAGTACCCGCTAGAACCTATCAGCAGAAGTGACCATTTGGCTCCTTGAGCCTGCACCGTGATTCAATAAGACCATGTTTGATCTGGTTTTGGTGACTGCTTCAACCTCCTTGTTTATTCCATGTCCCCTCCACTCCTTTGTCTATCAAAATGGAATTGGATTTTCCATTAAGTGCGGAAATTAGACGTTCCCAGTCCCACAGTTTCTACTGGGATACCACTACTATAGAGGAGCTATGACTATGGTAAAGTCACTGCCCCTGTCCTGCCCCCACTGAGGCTCCTTGTTGAACTCTGACCTTACCTGGAACTGCACGGTCTTCTGCATGGCTCCCAGGTGCACAGGGATGTGGGGGGCGTTCGACACCAGGCCCCCTGTGGGGCCAAACAGAGCACAAGAGAAGTCCAGTCGCTCCTTGATATTGGTGGAGATGGCTGTTCTCTGTAGGATACGACCCATCTGTTCTGTAAGGAGAGAGCCCAGTGAGGATTAACCAGTCAATCCCAGGGGGTAAATCAGTCACATATGACTGCAGAAGGGTAAATGAACCATCTCCTGAATGAGTCCTGCTATGAATATAATTGCTACCTATATGTCTTGTATACTCTCTGGAAGGATTGTGTTTTATTCTCACTGACTAGGCTGAGATATCAGGTTACTGCCGTTTATTCCATATTCTCAAATCGATAAACCATCACATCCTCACTGAAGGAAGATGGAGATATATGACATTATCTTACATGAATCCAACGGTCTAGTCCTGCTCTATTCCTGTCAGTTGTACCTGCAATGCTCATGAAGCGATGTGAAAAGATGGAGAGCTGGATTGTGTCCAGTTTGGGTCCGACTATCTGTGGCTTCCCACTGCCGATGGTGATCTGGATATCACCGAGCTGGGTAACACCAGCGATACAGTCTGCTTCAACCAGGATGGTGCTGCAAAGTGGAAAGGAAGAGAACTGATAGACTGTGGAAATAGATGGTGACATCTTGCAAAATGTCCAGATTACAGAGGAGGAAGTGCTGGATGTCTTGAAATGCATAAAGGTGGATAAATCTCCAGAACCTGATCAGGTGTATCCAAGAACTCTGTGCGAAGCCAGTGAAGTGATTGCTGGGCCTCTTGCTAAGATATTTGTATCATCGATAGTCACAGGTGAGGTGCCAGAAGACTGGAGGTTGGCAAATGTGGTGCCACTGTTTAAGAAGGGCGGTAAAGACAAGCCAGGGAACTATAGACCGGTGAGCCTGACCTCGATGGTGGGCAAGTTGTTGGAGGGAATCCTGAGGGACAGGATGTACATGTATTTGGAAAGGCAAGGACTGATTAGGGATAGTCAACATGGCTTTGTGAGTGGGAAATCATGTCTCACAAACTTGATTGAGTTTTTTGAAGAAGTAACAAAGAGGATTGATGAGGGAAGAGCAGTAGATGTGATTTATATGGACTTGAGTAAGGCTTTCGACAAGGTTCCCCATGGGAGACTGATTAGCAAGGTTAGATCTCACAGAATGCAGGGAGAACTAGCCATTTGGATACAGAACTGGCTCAAAGGTAGAAGACAGAGTTTGGTGGTGGAGGGTTGTTTTTCAGACTGGAGGCCTGTGACCAGTGGAGTGCCACAAGGATCGGTGCTGGGTCCTCTACTTTTTGTCATTTACATAAATGATTTGGATGCGAGCATAAGAGGTACAGTTAGTAATTTGCAGATGACACCAAAATTGGAGGTGTAGTGGGCAGCGAAGAGGGTTACCTCAGATTACAACAGGATCTGGACCATATGGGCCAATGGGCTGAGAAATAGCAGATGGAGTTTAATTCAAATAAATGTGAGGTGCTGCATTTTGGGAAAGCAAATCTTAGCAGGACTTATACACTTAATGGTAAGGTCCTAGCAAGCGTTGCTGAACAAAGAGACCTTGGAGTGCAGGTTCATAGCTCCTTGAAAGTGGAGTCACAGGCAGATAGGATAGTGAAGAAGGTGTTTGGTATGCTTTCCTTTATTGGTCAGAGTATTGAGTACAGGAGTTGGGAGGTCATATTGCAGCTGTACAGGACATTGGTTAGACCACTGTTGGAATATTGCGTGCAATTCTGGTCCCCTTCCTATCGGAAAGATGTTGTGAAACTTGAAAGGGTTCAGAAAAGATTTACAAGGATGTTGCCAGAGTTGGAGGATCTGAGCTACAGGAAGAGGCTGAACAGGCTGGGGCTGTTTTCCCTGGAGTGTCGGAGGCTGAGGGGTGACCTTATAGAGGTTTACAAAATTATGAGGGGCATGGATAGGATAAATAGACAAAGTCGTTTCCCTGGGGTCGGGGAGTCCAGAACTAGATGGCATAGGTTTAGGATGAGAGGGGAAAGATATAAAAGAGACCTAAGGGACAACTCCTTCATGCAGAGGGTGGTACGTGTATGGAATGAGCTGCCAGGAGATGTGGTGGAGGCTGGTACAATTGCACCATTTAAGAGGCATTTGGATGGGTATATGAATAGGAAGGGTTTGGAGGGATATGGGCCGGGTGCTGGCAGGTGGGACTAGATTGGGTTGGGATATCTGGTCGGCATGGATGGGTTGGACCGAAGGGTCCGTTTCCGTGCTGTACATCTCTCTGACTCTGTGACTCTATAACACTGTGCATTTACCTCGCACCGTTAACCCCATAAAACATCACTGAGCACTTCATTGGAACTTTGTCACATAAAGTCTGAGCCATGTGAGGAGATACTCAGGGCAACTGGTTTCATGGCCCTGGGTGCTGAAGGCACGTCCATTGATTCTGGAGCAAACAAAGAGGTTACAACTCGAACAGTGCAGGTAATTCGAAGGGTTATACAATCAGAAGAGGTGTGTATGGTCATGAGGCCTAACTGTAATGCCTCTGGACTAGAACCACTCCTGGGGCTAGTGCTCGAGGAACATAGATTCACATCCTATTACAGCAACAAGTGGAATTTCAATTCAATGTCAAAAAAGATTGGAGATGAAAGTTAGTCTCAGTGTTGGTGAGTGTGAGATAATTTTGATTATGACAAAAATCCATCTGGTTCACTGGAGAAGGACACACACACACATACACACACCCTACCTGTTTTTATCAATGATGATTGCAGGTCCAGGAATTGTGTGATCACATGACAGATCCTCCAGGAGGTACACAGCGGTGTCGAGATAACCCTCATCAAAGTAACACTTTACCACCTGCCAACCAATAAGGAAAGAGGGAGCTTGACCTGGAAGAGTGGTGACTATGGTTTCAAACTTGCAATATAGGACTGTGTATTGAAATCTCCTCAGGACCCTGACACCAGCAGATGAAGAAGGAACACTGCATGTGGGGCTCTATCCACTGACAGCACACTCTGTGGTGTAGACTTCAGTGAAGCTACAGAAATTGTCATCCCCTGTAAGGGTACAAGTTCCACATATGGCAGTGGATCTGTGGCCGTCTGTGATACTTGGGCCCAATCACATCACATATTAGTCTCCAGCTCCTATATCAGATTTAGATCACATCCTATTATTGCTGCTTATGCTGTTTGACACTTGTTTGGTGGCTTCACTACGTTGACACCTCATCTTCAGGTATTCCTGGTGCTGCTCCTGGCATGCCCTCCTGCACTCTCCATTGAACCAGGGTCGATCTCCTGGCTTGATGGTAATGGTTGAGTGGGCCATAAGGTTACAGATTGTACTGGAGTACAATTCTGCTGCTGCTGATGGCCTGCAGTGGGTCATGGATGCTCAGTCTTGAGTTGCTAGATCTGTTCGAAGTCTGTCCCATTTAGCATGGTTATGGTGCCACACAATACGATGGCGGCTGAAGAGAGGACTTTCTTTTCACAAGGTCTGTGCAGTGGTTACTCTTACCGATACAGTCAAAGACAGACTGTTGCTCCTGATGCTCTCCTCTACATGGGGGAGACTGGACGCCTACTTGCAGAGCACTTCAGAGAACATTTCCGGGACACCTGCACCAATCAACCCCACCGCCCCACGGCCAAACACTTCAACTCTCCTCCCACTCTGCTGAGGACAAGCAAGTCCTGGGCCTCCTCCACTGCCACTCCCTTACCACCCGACGCCTGGAGGAAAAACGCCTCATCTTTCGCCTTGGGACCCTCCAACCGCATGGCATCAATCACCAGTTTCCTCATTTCCCCTTCCCCTTCCCCCACCTTATCCCAGTTCCAAACTTTCAGCTCAGCACCATCCTCATGACCTGTCCTGCCTGTTGCTCTTCCTTCCCATTTATCTGCTCCACCCTCCTCTCTGACTTATCACCTTTACCCCCACCTCCATCCACCTATCACACTCTCAGCTTCCTTCCCCACAGCCCCCCCACCCTCCCATTTACCTCTCCACCCCCTTGGCTCACAAGCCTCATTCCTGATGAAGGGCTCTTGCCCGAAACACTGATTTTCCTGCTCCTCGAATGCTGTCTGACCTGCTGTGTTTTTCCAGTGCCACACTCTCAACATCTGCAGCCAGCAGATTGGTAAGGATGAAATCAACCTCTTGTTGGTTCTTTCACCACCCAGCAGGCCTAGTCCAGCAGTGGTGTGGAGTAAGGACAATGGCTTCTAAAGATCTTTTGCTATAAATTCTGTGCCCTGTCATCCTGCCCCACTAGCTGTCTGATGAAGGAGCAGTGCTCTGAAAGCTAGTGCTTCCAAATAAACCTGTTGGAGAATTACCTGGTGTTGTGTGATTTTGTTCACCTCTTCCACTGGCACTTCCACATCATAGGAATTTGAAGATATGTCATGACAGCCCTTATAGAGACTATCGTTGACTATTATAAAATCAAGGAAAACTGCTGTCTGTACATGGTCATGTACATCAACAATCTGGGAGCCCCAACCCACCGACACTGCTCATGCACAGCAACAGGAAAACCCTTAACTGTCCTCTGAAATGGCCCAAGCGAGGCCTCAGTTCAAGGCCAATTCAAGATCAGTGCACATCCCACAAAGGGTTAGTCAGTCACTGGGCTCATGAACAAAGACCAAGGTTAGACAGTAACTGGGTAAATGAACAGGGACTGGGATTAGACAATGATGGAGTTTATGAACAGAAACCAGGGTTAGTCAGTGACCGAGTAAATGAGCAGGGACTGGGGTTAGCCAGTGACTGGGTTAATGTATAGGGATCGGGTTAGTCTGTGTTAAAACTGTTACCCTTGACCCTCCCACGTACAGTTTCAACACGAGGCTCTCTTCCACTGCATTTCATTTTCTGTTCTTTCTTGATGGCAGATTTGGCACAGCCCCGCACACGGATGTCATCCACAATGATCGGCCGCTCCGGTATTACGAAGCCAAACTCTTTCATGTACCTGGCAACACAGCAGGGAGTGTCAGAACACTGGACCGTAAATCCCTAAAGTAGGCCTTACAGCCAATCAAGTCACTTACCCATTCAATAAGATCATTCTGCACTTTCCCTCCTTATCCCCATAATCTCTCCACATCAAGTCAGACAAGACCTTTCAGAATCTTATATTTCAATAAAGTCATGTCTCATTTTCTAAATTCAAACTCATCAGACGACCACATGTCCTGTGGCTTTCAACAATCTGGGAGCCCCAACCCACCGACACTGAAGCCCCACCCCAACTCCATCCACCTCCTTCCCCAGCTCTACCTGCTCCCACCCCCATTCTGCCCAATACCCTCCCCAACTCCATCTGGCCCCACCCCAGCTCCACTTGCCCCCTTCCTAACTCCACCCATGCCCCAAACTTTACCCACCCTGCCCCAACTCTACATGCCCCTCCTCAGCTCCACCCACACCACCCCTACTGCACACGCCCCCTCCCCAGTTCCACCCACGCTCCCCCCCCCCCAACCCCACTCACTCAATGCCTACCTGACCCCTCCCTAGTTCCACCCACCACCCTCCCCAACCCAAGCCCTGGCCATCTCTGTGCTCCTCCCCAAATCCACATGTCCCCTCACCAGCCCCATCTGCCCAATCAGACTGATCACCTCCCCCCCGACATTTTCTCACTGCCACCCCCAGTGTTCGAGGTTAACATGTGACTGAACCCCTGCTGCACCTTAAAGGGTCGCAGCAGCTACAGTAAGAGACAGGAACAGCAGTGGGCAGCTTAACCCTCAGTCCTGCTCCCTCCATTCAAACTGATCCGTCATGGCTGATCACAACATTGACACAACCTCAACCAGGGTGCAGTCCCAGACAAAAGAAAGGACAAAGAGAGGGTTTACAGCCAGTAGCAATCATACATGGCATACAGACTGTGCGGCAATGCCACATTGGCTGGGTCATGGGGTTGTAGGGTGAAAGGTCACAGTCTGGACTGGGTCATGACATTTAGGGTGAAAGGTTACAGTCTGGACTGGGTCATGGGGTTGTACGGTGAAAGGTTACAGTCTGGGTTGGGTCATGGGGTTGTACGGTGAAAGGTTACAGTCTGGGTTGGGTCATGGGGTTGTAGGGTGAAAGGTTACAGTCTGGGTTGGGTCATGGGGTTGTCAGGTGAAAGGTCACAGTCTGGACTGGGTCATGGGGTTGTAGGGTGAAAGGTCACAGTCTGGGTTGGGTCATGGGGTTGTCCGGTGAAAGGTCACAGTCTGGGTTGGGTCATGGGGTTGTCCGGTGAAAGATTACAGTCTGGGTTGGGTCATGGGGTTGTAGGGTGAAAGGTCACAGTCTGGGTTGGGTCATGGGGTTGTACGGTGAAAGGTCACAGTCTCGGTTGGGTCATGGGATTGTAGGGTTGTTATTTTCGAGCCCACTGTCCACTCTGGAACATTCCTGAAACACAAAGAGGTGGGTACTGGACTGGTGTTTCCTTTATCTGGGATGCGGTGGTGAGAATGTGGATGCCAAGTTCAGGAAGCACTGCAGAGATAGAAACATCCTAACAAGGAACTTTCAGTCGAACCATGCAGAAGTGAGGCTAAATAAATGCCATGCCCCATGATTAGCAGCTCAGAGGTGGGTTTGGAACCACAACAGTTGGTGAAGTTTCTAACCTGCTGGTGAAGACAGCGCGGAAGTCTCCATGGCGACAGGAGTCACAGCTAGACCGTGGAGGGTGTGAGCTGCCAGAACACATGAGGGCACAGTCGGTACGGTCATACCGCAAATGAAGGAAAGCCTCCGTGCTGATCTGACACCTGAAAACCCACAGCAAAGACACACCAATCAAACAAGCAATCATTTCCCCAAATACTCCTGGCATAGTGGAGTGAGTGGCAGGGCTACACAGCAAGGGTCACAGCTTCTCTCCCCCATGTTCGTGAACCGGTAGATTTTTACATCAATGGAGGAATTTCATGGAAACTCTCATTTACAGCCTTTGTTTTCAACTCTTACCTCTAAGAGTGCGGTGCTCCCTCAGCACTCACCCTCTGACAGTGCAGCGCTCCCTCAGCACTGACACTCCGACAGTGTAACAGTCCCTTAGTACTGACCCTCCGACAGCGCATTGCTCCCTCAGCACTGACCCTCCGACAGCGCATTGCTCCCTCAGCACTGACCCTCCGACAGTGCGGCGCTCCTTCAGCACTGACCCTCCGACAGTGCGGCGCTCCCTCAGCACTGACCCTCCGACAGTGCGGCGCTCCCTCAGCACTGACCCTCCGACAGTGCGGTGCTCCCTCAGCACTGACCCCCCGACAGTGCGGCACTCCCTCAGCACTGACCCTCCGACAGTGCGGCACTCCCTCAGCACTGACCCCCCGACAGTGCCCACTCCCTCAGCACTGACCCCCCGACAGTGCGGCACGCCCTCAGCACTGATCTTTCCACATTTGTGCCACATAAGTGCTGGGCAGTGACTAACCCTTCCCCCTTGATATTCAATGGCGTTACTTCACTAGATTCCCTATTGCCAACATCCTGGTGTTGTCACTGACCAGGTATTGAACTGGACTAGCCATATAAAACTATGGTCACAACAACAGGTCAGAGGCTAAGAACAATGCGACAATCCTGTGGGTATTGACTGCAGAGTAACAGAGGATCCACCATTGGTAACTGGCCAGTTGGACCTAGGTCTTTACCTGAGTTAGAAGTTCTTATTTTCAGAGTCAAAAAGGATTTTAATTCACACACAAGGGATGGGAAAGATCTTTCTTTTTATTCAATCACAGGATGTGGGAATAGCTGGCTACGACAGCATTCATTGCCTATCCCTAACTGCCAGACGGCAGTTAAGAGTGAACCACATTGCTGTGGGTCTGGAGTCATGTGTAGGCCGGACCAGGTAGGGATGAAAGTTTGGAGCGGAAAAATGTGTTGCTGGAAAAGCGCAGCAGGTCAGGCAGCATCCAGGGAGCAGGAGAATCGAAGAATCGAAGCAGGAATAAAGAAGGGCTAATGCCCGAAACGTCGATTCTCCTGCTCCTTGGATGCTGCCTGACCTGCTGCGCTTTTCCAGCAACACATTTTTCAGCTCTGATCTCCAGCATCAGCAGTCCTCACTTAGGTAAGTTTCCTTACCTAAAGGGCTTTAGTGACTCAGATGGGTTTTTCCAGACCATTGCATCACACTCTTGATTCCAGATTTTTTTTATTGAATTAAAATTCCAGCACCTGCTATGGCAGGATTTGAACTCAGGTCTCCAGAACATTACCTGGTCTCAGGATTAGCAGCCCAGTGATCATACCACCAGGCTATTGCTGCCTTTAAAAGGGGAAGAGAGAGATTGAGTGTGAGAGAGTGAGAGAGAGAGACTGAGAGAGAGACTGAGAGAGAGACTGAGAGAGAGACTGAGAGAGAGACTGAGAGAGAGAGTCTGAGAGAGAGTCTGAGAGAGAGACTGAGAGAGAGACTGAGAGAGAGACTGAGAGAGAGACTGAGAGAGAGACTGAGAGAGAGAGAGAGAGACTGAGAGAGAAAGAGAGATGAAGATGGAGAGAAAGAGATCAAGGAGAGCGAGATTATGGGAAGGTAAAGAGAGAGAATGAGAGAGATGTGGAGAGAGAGAGAGGGAGGGAGAAATAAGAGAGATTGAGAGGAAGGAAGATCGAGAGATTGCAAAGGGGAAAACAAGAGAAAGAAAAAAAGGGAAAGAGTTGGGGTAGAGATGGGCAAGAGAGAAAAAGAGATAAAGAAACAAATCGAGAGAGAGGGCGCATGAGCAGTGTCTTTGCTCGAAGGCTTTCTGGACATCTGAATCTACTCAGGTCTGTGACAAACTGCAATTTAAAAATCTAAAGGCTGTTGCGAGTCAGATGATGAATAAAATGAAAAATATTTTCATACAAAGAGTCTACCATTTCCTTGGGCTTCATCTGACTACTGATCACTTAAACATAACAAGGATAACAAGGAGCTTGGACTTGAATTGATATAGCACCTTTGGGATAGTAAAATATGGCAAAACGAAATGTGACATTGAGCCACACAAGGAGATATTTTAAAAGGGGCTTTGAAAAAAGGGCAGCATGGTGGCTCAGTGGTTAGCACCGCTGCCTCACAGGCCAGGGACCCGGGTTCAATTCCAGCCTCGGGCGGCTGTCTGTGTGGACAGAATGTTTGCACACACTGCCTGTGTCTGTGTGGTTTTCCTCCAGGTGCTGCGGTTTCCACCCAGAAAGATGTGCAAGTTCGGTGAATTGGTAGCTTAGATGCATTAGTCAGGGTAATAGGGTAGGGGAATGGGTCTGGATGGGATATTCTTCGGCAGGTTGGTGTGGACTGCTTCCACGTTGTCGGGATTCTATGATTACACATTATCATTCGATTAAGCAGGTGGAACTAAAATACTTTGTTTGTACCTGGAAAATCCCTGAGCACGCAGTGCATCCACACACTGTTTCTCCAGCACGTCTATCCTTTCATCCAGAAAGGAATAGGAGGCTCCTTCATACACCGCATTGCATGGCTCCTGGGCTTCATGTACCACATCTGCCAAGGCCATTCCATAGGCTGATAGGATACTGCCATACCTGAGAGACAGAGTGTGTATGTGAGGGAGGGAGGGAAGTGAGGACAGTAAGGGAGAAAAACAGTCAAAGATCAACACAATCAGGTAGGCAGGTCAGAGACTCAGGGACAGAGCCAAGCCGTGAGTACGTGAAAGAGACAACAATAGAGAGAAAGACAGTAATCAAAAGAAATGAGGGGGTGACAGAGTATCGATGATTGATGGAAAATGGCAGAGAGAGAGTGGGAGAGAGGAACCAGAAAGCAGGAGAGAGAGAGTTAGCGTAGCACTGACAAGTGAGGAGGAAACCAATATCTCAGTGAACCTGCACCTACTTGTGAATGAAGACGGTTTTCATGCCCAGGGACCGGGCAATGGCGCAGGCATGCTGGCCCCCAGCACCTCCAAAGCACGCCAGCACGTGGCGTAAGGTATCGTGACCTTTAGCCTATCATGGGGTGTGAAGGAAGCAAATGGTTTTACATCAGTGAATGTAATAAATTGGTGAAAATCGGCCCCCCCGATGCCAGAACAATGGTGGACTCTATCTCAGAGAAGAATATATATCCCTCATTCCATCCCTTTCAGATGGTGTGGCAGTAACTCAACTGGACTAATCAGATAAACACAGTGGCTATAAGGGCAGGTCACAGACTAGAGATACTGCAGCAAGTAACTCAGCTTCTGTCTCTCCAAAGCCTGTCCACCATCTACAAAACACAAGTCAGGAGTGTGACGGAATACTCTCCACTTGCCTGGACAGGTGCAGAGCCAATAACACTCAAGAAGTTTGACACCATCCAGGACAAAGCAGCTGCTTGATTGGCACCACATCCACAAACATCCACTCCCTGTACCACCGATGCTCAGTAGCAGCAGTGGGTACTATCTGCAAGATGCATTCCAGAAATTCACCAAAGATCCTCAGGCAGCACCATCCAAACTACTGCCACTTCCTTCTAGAAGGACAAAGGCAGCAGATACATGGGAACACCAGCCCCTGCAAGTTCCCCTCCGAGTCACTCACCATCTTGACTTGGAAATATATCCCCATTCCTTCACTGTCACTGGGTCACAATCCTGTAATTCCCTCCCTAAGGGCATTCCCTCCCAAAGGACTGCAGAGGTTCAAGAAGGCAGCTCACCCCACCTTCTCAAGGGGCAACTGGGGACAGGGCAATCAATGCTGGCCCAATGAGTGCCCACATCCTGTGAATGAATGAATAAAAATGCCTTAGCATCTTATTATATTGGGCAGGAGAAGCCTCGGTCTATTGTGGGAAGGCTGACTACCTGACTGTTTATAATTCTCCAAGTACAAATTCACCCCACAAACTTATATGTGTGTATGTGCATATGTGTGTGTGTGCGCGCGCGTGCGTGTTGGGGGGGGGGGGGGGGCTGGGGCGGGGAAGGGGTTTGGTGGGGTGGGATGGGAACGTGGTTATGAGCGCCTGTGAGAGAGTGTGTGTACAGTATGAGTGTGAGTGGACAGGGTTATAAGTCTGTGATAGGGTGTGTGTAGGAGTGTATATGCGAGCATACAACAGAGCGTCTGTGTGAGTGTGTGTGACTGTAGGAGAGTGTGTGTGTGCAGGGAAGGGGTTTGGTGGGGTGGGGTGGGGTGGGGGCGTGGTTATGAGCGCCTGTGAGAGAGTGGGTGAACAGTATGAGTGTGAGTGTATAGGGTTATAAGTCTGTGATAAGGTGTGTGTGTGTGAGTGTATATGTGAGCATACGACAGAGCATCTACGTGAGTGTGTGTGTCTGTAGGAGAGAGAGTGTGCGTGTGTGTGTGTCTGTCTGTCTGTCTGTGTGCTTGCGTCTTCTGCTCAGCCGAGGCTGATAGCCTCAACTGGGATCCTGGGGTCATGTCACACTACAAGTGACCCCATTGCACTCTATACACACACACACACGCACACACACAAGTTTGTGGGGTGAATTTGTACTTGCAGAATTATACTTTACTTTGTTCAAAACTACATGAATCTATGCAAGATTCAGTAAATCCTTTTTTTAGATTAGAATCAGTCTGACCATTGTGACACAGACAGCCTCACAGGGAGCTAACACCTTCAATACCTTATCTGGGCCGACATGACACCAATTGTTAAAGTTCACTTGAGAATGTAACTTTTTAAAAATGTTTTGCAATTTACATGTGAAAGAACTGAAACCACCATGGTCATTCTAAAAGATGAGAGACTTAACAAATAATCCAGGTATTTTACAATATATAATTTCAGTTACATCACACTGTAAACTTTTGTGATAAATTCGGTGTCTTACAATCTTATTCTCCACAGTCACCTGATGAAGGAGCAGCGCTCCGAAAGCTAGTGCTTCCAAATAAACCTGTTGGACTATAACCTGGTGTTGTGTGATTTTTCACTCTGTACAGCCCAGTTCATCGAGGAGAAAGTGAGGATTGCAGATGCTGGAGATTAGAGCTGGAAGAGCACAGCAGTGCAGGCAGCATCCAACAAGCAGCGAAATCGACTTTTCGGGCAAAAGCCCTTCATCAGGAATAAAGGCAGAGAGCCTGAAGGGTGGAGTGATAAGTGCGAAGAGGATGGGAGTGGGGAGAAAGTAGCACAGAGTACAATGGGTGAGTGGGGGAGGGGATGAAGGTGATAGGTCAGGGAGGAGAGGGTGAAGTGGATAGGTGGAAAAGGAGCTAGGCAGGTAGGACAAGTCCGGACAAGTCATGGGGACAGTGCTGAGCTGGAAGTTTGGAACGTGGGTGAGGTGGGGGAAGGGGAAATGAGGAAACTGTTGAAGTCCACATTGATACCCTGGGGTTGAAGTGTTCCGAGGCGGAAGATGAGGCGTTCTTCCTCCAGGCGTCTGGTGGTGAGGGAGCGGCGGTGAAGGAGGCCCAGGACCTCCATGTCCTCGGCAGAGTGGGAGGGGGAGTTGAAATGTTGGGCCACAGGGCGGTGTGGTTGATTGGTGCGGGTGTCCCAGAGATGTTCCCTAAAGCGCTCTGCTAGGAGGCGCCCAGTCTCCCCAATGTAGAGGAGACCACATCAAGAGCAACGGATACAATAAATAATATTGGTGGATGTGCAGGTAAAACCTTGATGGATGTGGAAGGCTCCTTTAGGGCCTTGGATGGAGGTGAGGGAGGAGGTGTGGGCACAGGTTTTACAGTTCCTGCGGTGTCAGGGGAAGGTGCCAGGATGGGAGGGTGGGTTGTAGGGGAAGCGTGGACCTGACCAGGTAGTCACGGAGGGAACGGTGATTGCGGAAAGCGGAAAGGGGTGGGGAGGGAAATATATCCCTGGTGGTGGAGTCTTTTTGGAGGTGGCGGAAATGTTGGCAGATGATTTGGTTTATGCGAGGGTTGGTAGGGTGGATGGTGAGCACCAGGGGCGTTCTGTCCTTGTTACACGTTGGAGGGATGGGGTCTGAGGGCGGAGGTGTGGAATGTGGACGAGATGCGTTGGAGGGCATCTTTAACCACGTGGGAAGGGAAATTGCGGTCTCTAAAGAAGGAGGCCATCTGGTGTGTTCTGTGGTGGAACTGCTCCTCCTGGGAGCAGATACGGCGGAGGTGGAGGAATTGGGAATACGGGATGGCATGTTTGCAGGAGGTAGGGTGGGAAGAGGTGTAATCCAGGTAGCTGTGGGAGTCGATGGGTTTGTAAAAAATGGCGGTGTTAAGTCAGTCATCATTAATGGAGATGGATTGGTCCAGGAAGGGGAGGGAGGTGTCAGAGATGGTCCAGGTAAATTTAACGTCAGGGTGGAATGTGTTGGTGAAGTTGATGAATTGCTCAACCTCCTCACGGGTGCACGAGGTGGTGCCAATGCAGTCATCAATGTAGCAAAGGAAGAGGTGGGGAATGGTGCCGGTGTAAATATGGAAGATGGACTGTTCTACGTAGCCAACAAAGAAACAGGCATAGTTGAGGCCCATACGTGTGCCCATGGCTACCCCTTTGGTCTGGAGAGTGAACACCTCCTTGCAGATCGCTTCGGGCCACCCGCACCAATTAAACCCACCGCCCCGTGGCCCAACATTTCAATTCCCCCTCCCACTCTGCCGAGGACGTGGAGGTCCTGGGCCTCCTCCACCATCGCTCCCTCACCACCCAACGCCTGGAGGAAGAACGTCTCATCTTCCGCCTCGGGAACACTTCAACCCCAGGGCATCAGTGTGGACTTCACCAGTTTCTTCATTTCCCCTCTCCCCACCTGACCTCAGTTCCAACCTTCCAGCTCAGCACTGTCCTCATGACCTGTCCTACCTGCCAATCTCCCTTCCTACCTATCCACTCCACCCTTACCTCTGACCTATCCCCACCCCCATTTGCCTATTGAACTTTTTGCTACCTTCTCCCACCCACCCCATTTATCTCTCCACCCTTCAGGCACTCTGCCTCTGTTCCTGACGAAGGGCTTTTGCCCGAAACGTCGATTTTCGGGCTGCCTGACCTGCTGTGCTTTTCCAGCACCACTCTGATCTAAAAAACTGCCAGTCCCAATATGTTCATTAACTTGGACCTGCCTGCTTTTCCTGTTAGACTTGACTTAACCTCTACCTTCTCTTCAGTCACTCTATGTGCTGACTAACTGCCATACTAGTTTAATTCCTCCCAAATGCCAGGATTTTGGTGCTCCTACGGTTTAAGTTTACACAGAGAGTGAGAATCATTAGCAGAGAGACTGAGATTGGAGATCTTTGGTAGATAAAGAGCAACATCAGAGACCAGCAGGTGGGCATTTTCCATTTTCAGGGGGTAACTATTACATTATAAAGCAGTTATAAAAAGAAACTAGCAATTGGTTGTTAAGGGCTATCTTATCGTTTTATTTTTATGAAATAAGATTTAGTTCAGTTAGTAAAATGTATAAATGAAAGATCTGGATTTGGTAAATTCACAACCCTTAAATATCTGATTACCCGAGTAGGATTTTGTACAAAGTGATTCAGGTCAATTCAGTGCATAATGTCGAAAATAGAACAGGAACTGGTGGTGAGGTTAATCTTAAAAACTGAACAGAATGATTAGGTAGTTAATTAAAACACATATGACATGTGTTGCAAAATGAAATGGAATGTGGGAGTGAAATGAAATGTTGGAGCCTCTAGATGCCAGTACAATCCAGGATAACCATGTTGACAGTAAATGCTGACAGCTCCAGCAGCTTTGGATATGGGTCTATGAACTTGGGGCAAAAGGTCAAGCTACAGACATGGCGCTAGATTAGGGTGGGAGTTACCAGGACCTGTAGCAAACCTGTATAGATGTACCTGTACAGCCGGATCTATCCACTCTCACTGTGTACCTGTACTTGTTTCGCCACCATCTGAATGAGCCATGATGTACCTGAGTTAGAGCTCTGATTGGTCGACACATTGACTCATTGGCGACCCGGACAAATCCCAGCGCAACTTCCTCCACAGTCATCGGTGATTGGCCCCTTCCGTTCTCCTCATCACCTTGTGATTGGTCAAAGAGAAAGGCGTTGACCTGTTCCGCAACTTTCTGCAACTCGTTCAGAGCCCCTTCCTTCCACAGTGGCTGGTCCTCTGTGGCACCAAAGATTTTGGGAAAATAATCTGGCAGCAGTCGCCCGAGGCAAAGGTTGGCATCAGTGATGGTAAGTGGGCCTCCTGAGTAACCAAGAAGACCAGATTATAGAGTGCAGCTCATCACAGTAGGATATTAAAATAAAGAACTGCAGATGCTGGAAATCAGAAAGAAAAACAGAAATTGCTGGAGAAACTCAGTAGGTCTGGCAGATTCTGTGGGGAGAATGCAGATACCTTCCCTGAAGGATAATAAATGAACTAGAGAGGACGTTTTGAGACAATTGATCGTGGTTCTACAGTCACCAATAGATTAGCTTTTTCTTCCAAGTCAAACTTGATCATCTGCCATTGTGAAAAATTGAAATCCATGTGCCAAAGCTTCAGCCTAGGATTCTGGATTCCTGGTTCACCACCCTCTCTCCTTATGCTTGCCTTTATTCAAGTTTAAAACACTAATCTTAGCTCCACATTTCTGTTCTTTAAAGTGAACAGAGCTATCAAGGGCACCTTCACTATGAGGTTATTAATTAATCAATCCTATCGTGTTATAGCCTGCTCTCTGGTTGGCTACAGACAGGTCGTACTTAGAACTAATCCCGAAAACATTCTGTGAACTCTTTATCTGAGCTACCTTTGCTCATCTCCCTTTCCAGACAGACTCAAAACAAGGCATCATGCCTAAAATGCATTGTCTGACCCGAGGTGTCACCTTTATTCTGATAAAACCTTAAGTTATCTGGGGGCAGTGATTTGGAAGAAATTCTGGGATTTACATACTAATCAAACTGCACCTCCATTCGAATTGATTAAAGTATTAATAGCCATCAAGGTGTGTTCAATATATTTGCATCAATTATATGATCCTCTGATCTCTTACTTATAAATTCTGCATCTGATGTATTCTTTCTCATTAACTACCTGAAGAAGTAAGGCTCCAAAAGCTTTTGGTTTCAAATAAAGCTGTTGGACTATACGCTGGTTTGTGGGATTTTTGACTAAGCCCATCCCTGTCCACCAGTGGCACCTCCACATCATGTTTGTCAGTGTTGGAAGAGGTTTCAGCACGAGTGCTATGACAAACAGGTTGATCCCAGCACTCAAGCTGAAGGTGAAACTCCCTGATGATGGATAGATGAGGGAGATTTTGCACCCCGCCCCCCCGATCACTAACCTTTCCGATAACAGGCAGGACCCGGATGAGCTCCAGCTGATTCTGGACCAACAACAAACAGCCCAGACCTGGAAAAGGACAATGTGTCAGAAAAGCAGCAAGTTAAAGACAGACAGCAACTCCCGTTCTTGGGGCTATGAGGCACTGACGTGGCTCACTGCCCCAATTAATGAACACAGTGATACACATCTGAAGACACACACCACACAGTTTTATAATATTACGTGTGCTTGCACTCCAATATTGACCTCTCTTTAAAAACCCTCCATGTCCTCACTCCTCTTTGTCACCGATATCTCCTCCAGCTCCACAATCGTTAAGAGATGTCCACACTCTTCTCCCTCTGCTTTTCAGTCAATCCAGAATTTAATCGTTCCATGTACGCCCTGAAGTGAGTGCTTTCCTCCAGGAGCTGCCCAGCTCTGCTGCTGGCCCAGAAGAGGCTCACCATCCTTACGGGCCAAGGAGTAGCCCTGGGTCCTGCAGACCAAAGTGGGTTTACCCCTCGCTCTCCACAATTTCAACCTATGCAGTCTCTAGAAATCTCTGCTTAACATCTCATAATTCTCCAGTTCCAAACTTAGAATCACTACAGTGTGGAAACAGGCCATTTGGCCCAACAAGTCTCTGAAGAGTAGCCCAACCAGATCCATTCTACTACCCTATGACTCTAAATTTCCCCCTGACTAACGTATCTAACCTGCACATCCCTGAACACTAAGGGCAATTTCGCATGGCCAATTCACCTGACCTGCACATCGTTGTATTTGTGGGAGGAAACCGGAGCACCTGGAGGAAACCCACTCAGGCACGGGGAGAATGTGCAAACTCCACACAGACAGTCCCCCAAGGCTGGAATCAAACCCGGGTCCCTGATGTTGAGAGATGGAGTGCTTTGGGCAGGGAACTACACAGCAGAGACTTCAGCAGCTCAAAGTATATCCACAAATGGTGCAGCAATCAAAATCTGAACTGTGCAAAAAGAAAAGGAACTTAGACAGGAAGTGTTGGAGGCTGATACAATTGCAACATTTAAAGAGCATCTGGATGGGTGTATGAATAGGAAGGGTTTGGAAGGATATAGGTGGGTGCTGGCAGGTGGGACTAGATTGGGTTGAGATATCTGGTCGACATAGACAAGTTGGATTGAAGGATCGGTGTCTATGCTGTACATCTTACATTCCGTGCTCAATCTTAATGACAAAGAAACTCCACAAGCTCCATAAACCTCTTGTTGGAGGCAAGAATGGAGGAAAAAGTCCAAGAAAACGAGTCTATTAAAAAGAACTAACTTTTGATACAGGTATTAAAAAGATTCAGTACACAGCATTTAACACAAAATTACATTATTTGACTTCTATGCAGAATATTAACGCCTATAACTGGACTGGAGTTTGTGAACATCAGCAAAAACAGATCCCAATAAACAGTTCATTCAGGATACAACTATCTTAATAAGCTTGGTCCCACATTCCTTCATCCACCTCATTTGTACTGGTCAGGAAAAATAAACTGAATAGAGACTGAGAGCCCAGACCAGATCTTTAATGAACTTCACTTGCCATTTCCCCAGTCAGGGAATATTCCCACTGTCCTCACATCCCAAACAATGACCTTTTTTTCCCAATAATCTTCAGTATAATTGTCAACCTAAAGTACTTGTCAGCCAAGAGCTGGGACTTAAAAAAAAATTAATGGAATGCAGTATACCCATCCCTAATTGCCCCTGAACTGAGTGTTTTGCTAGAGTTATTTCAGAGGGCAATTAAGAGGCAACCATGTTGCTATGTGTCTGGAGTCACATATAGGCCAGACCAATAAATCATAGAATAGAATCACAGAATCCCTAAAATGTGGAAACAGGTCCTTCAGCCCAACAAGTCCACACCGACCCTCCGAAGAGCAACCCAACCAGACTCATTCCCATACCCTATGACTCTACATTTATCCCCGACACTTCCCTGATTACTATGGGTAATTTAGCATGGCCAATTCACCCTAACCTGCACATCTTTGGATTGTGGGAGGAAACCAGAGCACCCAGAGGAAACCCATGCAGACACGGGGAGAATGTGCAAACTCCACACAGTTGCCCGAGGCTGGAACCAAACCCGGGTCCCTGGTGCTGTGAAGCAGCAGTACTAACCACTGAGTGACCATGCCGCAGATTTCTTTCCCTGAGGGACATGAGTAAATGCGATTGGGTTTTTGCAACAATCAATGCCTGTTTCATGGTCACCATCACCAAGACTGGCCTCTCATTCCAGATTTACTCGTGTAGCTTAGATTCAACCAGCCGCTGTGGGGACCTTACCATTATACCATCATCCGTCCCATAAAACACCATAACACACGCAGAGCTGGCCCATGGGAGCAGGAGTGAACCCAGGCTCAGCTTCTGCAGAGCTGGAGGATAACACCAAGGTCTGGCTCACCTGAAGCAGAGGATGGAGCCCCCACCGGCTGCCACAGTGTTGACATCGAGCTGAGGGGCCTGGATGGTAATTCCCGCAGTTGTAGCCTCGAACACATGCTCATACTCCCCTGCATAGCGGCTCACGTCTGTTGATGTGCCTGGAATCAGACCAGATGAAGTGTTGGTGGGTCGGTTGGAGGTGAAGGACAGAGAGGATACAGAAGTTAAATATCCCCCCAACCCCACCTTGACCCACCCAGTCGAAATCGACTCCCAGCATTCCTCTCCCATTTGGGGGTGGGGAGGCGGTTAAAGGATAATCCTGGGGGTGGGAACAGTGGTAATGTTCAACTGAGCTGTGCAAACGAAGGCCGTTTTGGGTTGGGGGGGTGGGGGGAATATCAGATCAGCCTGGGTGGGGCAGAAGGGTGTGGTTTTGGAGGCTCATTGGCAAGGCAAATACTGAGGGAAATCCAAGGTTATGGGAGTGAGACAGTGGGAGGGTGTGGAATCTTCCTCAGGTAGAGGTGTATTGTGTTTCTTTTGGTTGGAATGGGGGTGGGGGGGTGGGGGGGGGGGTGGGGGAGAGTGATTTCTTGCCCCTTGGAGGTGGGGTGGCAGGTTTGGGGAACAGCCACTGGTGTCAAAGGGTGGGATAGAAGTGAATTCAATTGAATTTGTCACGTGTACCAAGGCACAGTGAAAAGCTTTATCTTGCAAGCAATACCGGCAGATCACAGAGTTAAGTAGCATAGATAGTAAATAATAGGTAAACAACAGCAAAAACAAAAACACAGGTACAGGCAAATGTTTGAGAGTCCATTCAGTAATTTCGAAACCGGCTGGTGTGTGTGTGTGTGTTCAGGTTTCTGTACCTTGTCCCCGATGGTGGAGGTTGTAGAAAAACATTGCCAGGGTGGGATGGATCTTTGAGAATGCTGGTGGCCTTTCCTTGACAGCGGGCCTGGTAGGTGGATTCTATAGATGGGAGGTTGGCCTTTGTGATTGTCCAGGCCAAGTTCACCACTCTCCATAACCGTCTCCAATCTTGAATGGTACAGTTGCCATACCAGGTAGTGAGGAGAAAGTGAGGTCTGCAGATGCTGGAGATCAGAGCTGAAAATGTGTTGCTGGAAAAGCGCAGCAGGTCAGGCAGCATCTGAGGAACAGGAAATTCGACGTTTCGGGCACAAGCCCTTCATCAGGAAAGGTAGTGATACATCCAGACAGAATGCTCTCGATGGCACACCTATAAAAGTTGGCAAGTATATTCGCCGTCATGCCAAATTTCCTCAGCTGCCTGAGGAAGAAGAGACGTTGTTGGGCCTTTGTAACCAGTGCATCCACATGAAGAGTCCAAGAAAGTTTGTTGTGGATGATCACTCCCAGGAGCTTGACACTTTTCACTCGTTCCACCTCTGTGCTGTTAATGTGTGTATATATGTGTGTGTGTGTGTGTGTGTGTGTGTGTGTGGTGGGGGGGGGGGGGGCATGAGTAACATCCTGTTGAAAGTCAATAATGAGTTCCTTGGTTTTGCTGGCATTGAGAGCTAGGTTGTTCACAGTGCGCCATTTTTCCAGGTCTTGTTGTCTATTTTGTCGCCATCTGAGATTCGACCAACTATGGTGGTGTCATCAGTGAACTTGTAAATGGCATTAGTCTGGTATTTGGTGATGCAGTCATGGGTATACAGTGAGTACAGGAGGGGGCTGAGTACGCACCCCTGAGGGGCTCCAGTGTTAAGTGTTAGTGAGGATGAAATATTGTCCCCAATCTTCACTGATTGTGGCATATGGGTCAGGAAACTGAGGATCCAGTTGCAGAGAGTAGGGTTTAGTCCGAGATCACTAAGTTTAGTAATCAGTCTCGAGGGAATAATAGTGTTGGAGGCTGAACTGTAGTCAATGAGTAGGATTCTTACGTAACTGTTCTTGGTGTCAACATGTTCTAGGGAGGAGTAAAGGGGAAGTGATATGGCATCTGACATGGTCCGATAGACAAATTGGAGTGGGTCAGGATTATTGGGGAGACTGGAGTTGATTAATGTCAGGATTAGAGTAGTGCTGGAAAAGCACAGCAGGCCAGGCAGCATCCGAGCAGCAGGAAAATCGACGTTTAGGACAAAAGCCCTTCATAAGGAAAGTTGATTAAGTTGATTAATGCCATGACCAGCCTTTCAAAGCACTTCATGCCCACCGAGGTTAGGGCTACTGGGTGGTAGTCATTGAGACATGCTGCATGAGCCGCCTTAGGCACAGGGGTGATGTTGGCCCTCTTGACAGTAGCCTGCTGCAGGAAGAGGTTGAAGGTGTCCGAGAAGACCCCTGCCAGTTGATCTGCGCTTGCTCTGAGTGCACGGCCTGGTACTCCGTCTGGTCCCATCGCTTTCCTTGGATTCACACAAAGGGAAACTGATCTGACCTCTGATAAATGTCCCTTGGAGGTAAAGGGACATAATTTGGAGTCACCTGTAAGAGGGTTTGACAATGTCGCGCGCGTGTGTGTGTGTGAGAGAGATAGAGACAGAGAGTGTGTGTGAGAGAGAGAGAGTGAGTGTGTGTGAGTGAGTGAGTATTTATTAGAAGGGGTGGTGAATGTTCCCTGGTTGGGAGGTTACCATGGTGAGGAGGCGGGGATGGGGAAGGGGCACTGTGATCCCAAAGGGAGAAGGTGCTGCTTCTCAGCAGGAGACCGAGGGGTAGAAAGGATTGTTACTCACCTCCCATGTCAAAGCCAATGACCGGCTTTGCACAGCCACCCGTGTGTGTGGTGCGTGCGTAGCCAACGACGCCTCCTGCTGGACCTGAGAGGATAGCCCGAGACCCACTGAACTGCTCCATCGGAGTCAGCCCACCATCAGACTGCATGAACAGCACCCGAACATCCTAGAGTGAAAGAGCATTGGCATTGAGAGGGCTGAAGGGATCCAGTCTTTGTCCTAAACTAACGTGGAGTGCTTTCCCACGTCCTACACCACCTGTGTGGATGATGCTGAGCAGGGCCAAAGTTTCCCCCCACCTGTGATAGTCACTGGGAGACACCGTGGATTACTCATTCTTTCTCCAGTTCTTTACATTCCCCCGTGAGAATGGGAACCCACCCTGCGGTAGATCACAGCTGCAGCTCAGCAACACCAACCTTCCTGCACATTCCCAAAGACAATTGCACAATCCTTTTGTTAAGAATAATGTATAGTTTTAAGTTTTTTTTAGAATTAGAATTAGAATTCCTACAGTGTGAAAAACAGGCTCTTTGGCCCAACAAGTCCACACCACCTCTCCGAAGAGTATCCTACCCAGACCCATTACCCTACCTTTACCCCTGACCAATGCACCTAACCTACATATCCCTGAACACTATGGGCAATTTAGCATGGCCAATTCACCTAACCTTTGGACTGTAGACTGAACTTATAGTTGTACTTTGTGGGTTAACAAAGATTGCGGATGCTGGAAACCTGATTCTGGATCAGTGGTGCTGGAAGAGCACAGCAGTTCAGGCAGCATCCGAGGAGCAGCGCTGCACTTTGGATGCTGCCTGAACTGCTGTGCTCTTCCAGCACCACTGACCCAGAAAGAGGAGACTTGGTTTAGTTTCACTTTTGAGCGGTCTTGTGGTTTAGTGATGAGAAATGTGGAGATTGATTTTGGTTACATGACTTTTAATGAGGTTTTAAACCCTTGAGGTGAACAGTTCATTTCATTATAAAAGGTCGAGAAAAAAAAAGCACTGTGCTGTAGCTTACAACAGGAGTTTAGTGACAAAGGTCAAACAACCCAGAAAGCAAGTGGGTCTGGGTGTAGTGTTTGCCAGAGAATGAAGATCTCCTGGGCGCTAAGTTTAGGGATCTTGCGTCGTTACTCTCAAAATAATGTATGAGTTTACTTTAGTTTATGGTTGATCTTGAGGCGAGATACCTGATGAAGGGATAAAGCATCTAGGGACTCCACAGAGATTCACCGAAAGGAAACTGGTTGTAGCTGGACCATCCAGAGTCTGAGCGAAGGGCCTTAGTATAGAGAGTGCCAACTCTTCACTGAGATTTGAGTGTTTATAAGGATAATACAGGAACAGAAGGAATAGTGCAATTTTGAATCCATTCCTGATGTTTGCATTTTTGTTTTTTTCTTTTTGTTTTGTGAAAAAAGTTTTGATTCTATGCTAAAGGTACAGTGGCTGCCTCTTGTGAGGCAACTGACTTCCACAGTTACAAAAGAACAAAGTTAGGATCCATCATGCCAGGTTACACTGGTGAGGTCCAGCTTAACCCATTATGACGTCAGTGCAGTGACTGTAACATCAACTAGCTAGACTTCCTAGAATACGAGTTCCCGAACTGGAGCTGTTAATCTGGTTCAATCAGGGAGCACTGGCTGACAGATAGAGTCATAGAGATGTACAGCATGGAAACAGACCCTTCGGTCCAACCCGTCCATGCCAACCAGATATCCCAACCCGATCTAGTCCCACCTGCCAGCACCCGGCCCATATCCCTCCAAACCCTTCCTATTCATATACCCATCCAAATGCCTCTTAAATATTGCAATTACACCAGCCTCCACCACATCCTCTGGCAGCTCATTCCATACACATACCACCCTCTTTTATATCTTTCCCCTCTCACCCTAAAATTATGCCCTCTAGTTGTCTCCCCCACCCCCGACCCCAGGGAAAAGACTTTGTCTATTTACCCTATCCATGCCCCTCATCATTTTGTAAACCTCTATAAGGTCATCTCTCAGCCTCTGATGCTCCAGGGAAAACAGCCCCAGCCTGTTCAGCCTCTCCCTATAGCTCAAATCCTCCAACCCTGGCAACATCCTTGTAAATCTTTTCTGATCTCTTTCATGTTTCACAATATCTTTCCGATGGGAAGGAGACCAGAATTGCACTCAACATTCCAACAGTGGCCTAACCAATGTCCTGTACAGCTGTAACATGACCTCCCAACTCCTGTACTCAATACTCTGACCAATAAAGGAAAGCATACCAAACACCTTCTTCTCAATCCTATCTATCTGCGACACCACTTTCAAGGAGCTATGAACCTGCACTCCAAGGTTTCTTTGTTCAGCAACACTTCCTAGGACCTTACCATTAAGTGTAATGGTCCTGCTAAGATTTGCTTTCCCAAAATGCAGCACCTCGCATTTATCTGAATTAAACTCCATCTGCCACTTCTCAGCCCATTGGTCCATCTGATCAAGATCCTGTTGTAATCTGAGGTAACCCTCTTCGCTGTCCACTACACCTCCAATTTTGGTGTCATCTGTAAACTTACTAACTGTACCTCTTATGCTCGCATCCAAATCATTTATGTAAATGACAAAAGGTAGAGGGCCCAGCACCGATCCTTGTGGCACTCCACTGGTCACAGGTTTCCAGTCTGAAAAACAACCCTCCACCATCACCCTCTGTCTTCTACCTTTGAGCCAGTTCTGTATCCAAATGGCTAGTTCTCCCTGTATTCCGTGAGATCTAACCTTGCTAATCAGTCTCCCATGGGGAACCTTGTTGAACGCCTTACTGAAGTCCATACAGATCACATCTACTGCTATGTCCTCATCAATCCTCTTTGTTACTTCTTCAAAAAACTCAATCAAGTTTGTGAGACATGATTCCCACGCACAAAGCCATGTTGACTATCCCTAATCAGTCCTTGCCTTTCCAAATACATGTACATCCTGTCTCTCAGGATTCCCTCCAACAAATTGCCCACCATCGAGGTCAGGCTCACCGGTCTATAGTTCCCTGGTTTGTCCTCACCACCCTTTTTAAACAGTGGCACCACATTAGCTAACCTCCAGTCTTCCGGCACCTCACCTGTGACTAGCGATGATACAAATATCTCAGCAAGAGGCCCAGCAATCACTTCACTGGCTTCCCACAGAGTTCTCGGGTACACCTGATCAGGTCCTGGGGATTTATCCACCTTTATCCCTTTCAAGACATCCAGCACTTCCTCGTCTGTAATCTGACATTTTGCAAGATGTCACCATCTATTTCCCTACAGTATATCTTTCATATCCTTTTCCACAGTAAATACTGATGCAAAATATTCATTTCGTATCTCCCCCATTTTCTGTGGTGCCACACAAAGGCCACCTTGCTGATCTTTGAGGGACCCTATTCTCTCTCTAGTTACCCTTTTGTCCTTAATATATTTGTAAAAACCCTTTGGATTCTCCTTAATTCTGTTTGCCAATGCTATCTCATATGTCCTCATTTTGCCCTCCTGATTTCCCTCTTAAGTATACTCCTACTTCCTTTATACTCTAAGGATTCACTCGATCTACCCTGTCTATATTTGACGTATGCTTCCTTCTTTTTCTTAACCAAATTCTCAATTTCTTTAGTCATCCAGCATTCCCTATACCTACCAGCCTTTCCTTTCACCCTGACAGGAACATATTTTCTCTGGATTCTTGTTATCTCATTTCTGAAGGCTTCCCATTTTCCAGCCATCCCTATACCTCCGAACATCTGCTTCCAATCAGCTTTCGAAAGTTCTTGCCTAATACCATCAAAATTGACCTTTCCCCAATTTAGAACTTCAACTTTTAGATCTGGTCTATCCTTTTCCATCACAATTTTTAATCTAATAGAATTATGGTCGCTGGCCCCAAAGTGCTCCCCCACTGACACCTCAGTCACCTGCCCTGCCTTATTTCCCAAGAGTAGGTCAGGTTTTGCACCTTCTCTAGTAGGTACATCCATATACTGAATCAGAAAATTGTCTTGTACGCACTTAAGAAATTCCTCTCCATCTAAACCCTGAATACTGTGGCAGTCCTGTCTATGTTTGAAAAGTTAAAATCCCCTACCATAACCACCCTATTATTCTTACAGATAGCTGAGATCTCCTTATAAGTTTGTTTCTCAATTTCCCTCTGACTGTTGGGGGGGTCTATAATACAATCCCAATAAGATTATCACCCCTTTCTTATTTCTCAGTTCTACCCAAATAACTTTCCTGGATGTATTTCCGGGAATATCCTCCCTCAGCACAGCTGGAATGCTATCCCTTATCAAAAATGCCACTCCCCCTTCTCTCTTGCCTCCCTTTCTATCCTTCCTGTAGCATTTGTATCCTGGAACATTAAGCTGCCTGTCCTGCCCATCCCTGAGCCATGTTTCTGTAATTGCTGTGATATCCCAGTCCCATGTTCCTAACCATGTCCTGAGTTCATCTGCCTTCCCAGTTAGGCCCCTTGCATTGAAATAAATGCAGTTTAATTTATTCGTCCTACCTTGTCCCTGCCTGCCCTCACTGTTTGACTCATTTCTGTTCTCAACTGTACCACTCTCAGATTGATCTCTTTCTTCACTATCTGCCTGGATCCCACCACCAGCCCCCCACCACATCCCCCCACCCCGACCTTAACTAGCTTAAATTCTCCCGAGCAGCTCTAGCAAATTTCCCTGCCAGTATATTAGTCCCTTTCCATTTCAGGTGCAATCCGTCCTTCTTGTCCAGGTCACTTCTGTCTCAAAAGAGATTCCAATGATCCAAAAATGTGAATCCTTCTCCCACACACCAGCTCTTCAGCCATGCATTCATCTGCTCTATCCTCCTATTCCTGCCCTCACTAGCTTGCAGCACTGGGAATAATCCAGATATTAATACCGTTGAGGACTTCCTTTCTAAACTTCTACCTAACTCTCTGTAATCTCCCTTCAGAGTCTCAACCTTTTCCCTTCCAATGTCATTGGTTCCAATGTGGACAATGACCTCCTGCTGGCCCCTCTCCCCCGTGAGAACATTCTGCACCCTCTCTGAGACATCCTTGATCCTGGCACCAGGGAAACAACACACCATTCTGCTTTTTCTCTGCTGGCCACAGAAACATCTGTCTGTCACTCGGACTACAGAATCCCCTAACACAATTGATCTCGTGGAAGCCGACATACCCCTCATTGCATTACAGCCAGTCTCAATATCAGAAACTTCGCTGAGAACCCATCACCCCCTACATTTTCCAAAATAGCATACCTGTTTGAAATGGGTATATCCACAAAAGACTCCTGCCCTAGCTGCCTACCTCTCTTACCCTTCCTGGAGTTAACCCATCTATGTGACTGTATCTGAGACTTTCCCCCCTTCCTATACCTGCCATCCATCACATACTGTTGCTGTTGCAAATTCCTCAACGCTTCTAACTGTCTCTCCAACCCTTCCATTCAATCTGATAAGATTCGCATCCAACAGCATTTATGGCAGATATAATCTGCAGTAACCCTTAAACTCTCTTTAAACTCCCACATCTGACAAGAAGTACATCTCACTGCAAAGGCCATTTTTGCTCCTTCACAATAAGACCGTCTTATTCCTCTACAAAACACTGCACCAGGTTAAATTAATAGTTATCGCTTATATTTTAAGTTTAATCAAGAGACTTACCTCCAAAAAACATATAATCAAGAAATAACCCACTGTACTCACAACTGCGGCTATAAAAAGGGAAACGTCAGAAATACTGACAACTGTCCCTGAAGAGGCAGTACTAGAGTCAAGAACTGTTCCCGTGTGAATAAACAGTGACTTGGTGATGGGATACCGACCTCTGTGGAGTTATTTCAATCAGCTCAGGTCATAGTACCACAGACATGAATGCATTCTGTACAGACTAGGACATTCTCATTCTCATAACCACCCAAATATTCCCATTACCATCTTCACATTCCCACACACTCCCATGCACATGTAAACACAACGCACACATGTATTGTTTTATTTCATTCTCAGACTCAGAATTCCTGGTAGCACAGGAGGTGGTAATGAGCCATCTTTAGGAATACAACTGAGAGACTTGCTGGGAGAAAGTGTGGACTGCGGATGCTGAAGATCAGAGTCAGGAATGTGGTGCTTGACATGCACAGCTGGTCAGGCAGTATTCATGGAGCAGGAAAATTGACGTTTCGGACATAAGCCCTTCATCAAGAAATTCCCAAAATGTCGATTCTCCTGTTCCTCGGGTGCTGCTGACTGGCAGTGCTTTTCTGACACCATACTCTCAAGTGACTTGCTTGGCCAATTCAGATGGCATTGTGACAGATGACAGATTTCCCTCCCTCAACAGCACTTGGGAATCAGGCTTTATTTAAAATCTGATGGAAGATTTGTAGCTCGGGTATCCGTTGTTGTGGTTCTGCTCGCCGAGCTGGAAGTTTTTGCTGCAAACGTTTCGTTCCCTGGCTAGGGAACATCATCAGTGCTGTTGGAGCCTTGTGTGAAGCACTGCTTTGATGTTTCTTCCGGTATTTATATTGGTTTGTTCTTGCCGCTTCCGGGTGTCAGTTTCAGCTGCAGTGATTTGTATGTGGGGTCCAGGTCGATGTGTCTGTTGATGAATGTTCTTGCCGTTTCCGGGTGTCAGTTTCAGCTGTAGTGGTTTGTATATGGGGTCCAGGTCAATGTGTCTGTTGATGGAGTTTGGGGATGAATGCCATGCTTCTAGGAATTCTCTGGCTGTTCTCTGTCTGGCTTGTCCTATGATAGTGGTGTTTTCCCAGTCAAATTCATGTTGCTGGTTGTCTGAGTGTATGGCTACTAGAGATAGCTGGTCGTGTCGTTTTGTGGCTAGCTGATGTTCATGGATGCGGATTGTTAGCTGTCTTCCTGTTTGTCCTATATAGTGTTTTGTGCAGTCCTTGCATGGTATTTTGTAAACTACGTTAGTTTGGCTCATGCTGGGAATTGGGTCCTTTGTTCTAGTGAGTTGTTGTCTGAGCGTGGATGTTGGCTTGTGTGCTGTTATGAGTCCTAAGGGTCACAGTAGTCTGGCTGTCAGTTCTGAGACGCTCCTGACGTATGGTAGAGTGGCTAGTCCTTTTGGTTGTGGCATGTCCTCGTTCCTCGGTCTATCTCTTAGGCATCTGGTGATAAAGTTGCGTGGGTATCCGTTTTTGGCGAATACCTTGTATAGATGTTCCTCTTCCTCTTTTCGCAGTTCTGGTGTACTGCAGTGTGTTGTGGCCCTTTTGAATAGTGTCCTGATGCAGCTTCGTTTGTGTGTGTTGGGTGGTTACTTTCATAGTTTAAGACTTGGTCTGTGTGTGTTGGTTTCCTGTGTACCCTTGTGGTGAATTCTCCGTTGGGTGTTCTCTCTACTAACACGTCTAGGAATGGGAGTTGGCTATCCTTTTCCTCTTCTCGTGTGAATCGGATTCCGGTGAGTGTGGCGTTGATGATAGGGGGTGTTTTTTCTATATCTGTGTTTTTGATGATTACAAAGGTGTCATCAACATATCTGATCCAGAGTTTGGGTTGGATTTGTGGTATGGCTGTATGTTCTAACCTTTGCATAACTGCCTCTGCTATGAGTCCCGAGATTGGTGATCCCATGGGTGTTCCGTTGATTTGTTCGTATATCTGATTGTTGAATGTAAAGTGTGTAGTGAGGCACAGGTCCAGTAGTTTAAGTATGCCGTCCTTGTTGATAGGTTCGGCCTACTGTGTTCTGTTATGTAAGTCCAGTAGGTTGGCTATTGTTTCTCTGGCTAGGGTTTTGTCAATTGAAGTGAACAGTGCCGTCATGTCGAATGATACCATGGTTTCTTCTTTGTCTATGTGTGTATTCCTGATGACGTCCAAGAATTCCTGTGTTGATTGTGTGGAGTGTTTGGATCCGCTGACTAGGTGTTTCAGTTTTTGTTGTAGTTCTTTGGCCAGTTTGTATGCTGGTGTCCCTGGTAGTGATACATGGGTCTGAGTGGGATGTCTGGTTTGTGTACTTTGGGTAGTCCATAGAATCTGGGGATGTTGTTGCTTAATCTGGTAATTTCATGATCACTATTACTGAGATTAACTTTATATTCCAGTTTATTTCTAACTGATCAGATTTAAATTTTGCAACTGCCAAAGTGAAATTTAATCTTATTTCTCAGAAACATTTGCCTCAGCCCATGAATTAACATTAATGCAGTAACATAGGTACTAAGTCATTGTACTCCAAACATGTCCAGATACTCACATGCTCACCAACTCATGCAAAAACCACATTCATTCACACACGCGCAATACTGGGGGATCACTGAAATGACAAGAAGTTTCAACAGATTTTCTGTAAACTGAGATCTAGAAAAGAACATTTTCTTTATAATATAACCCCCTTACTTTGAGACTGTCCTGGAATCCTGCACAGAAGCCATTGAGGTATTTCTTAATGCACGGTGTCAGGTAGGCATCAGCGCAGGCTGTGTAACCACGAGGGACAGCACGGATCATGGGCATCACCTCCGAGGACAGTGAGATGTGTTTGAACCCGAGTTGCTTTGCCAAATCCCCAATTTGTTTCTCGTGATGAGGCCATCTGGAGAGACAAGGGAGAGAGGGAGGAGAGAGAGAGTGGGGAGAGAACAAGGATCATCAGCTACGTGCAAGATTGAATCCAAACAATTAAATCATAATTCGGAGCGGAATGCTCCAGAAGCGTTTGCTCTGGAACAGACAGCCTGAGGAAGAATATTCTTGAACTGGCAGCTTGCAGAAACATTCCAGAACCAACAGCTGGTGGGAGGGAAGTTCCAGAACTGTCACCTTGGTGAGAAATGATTCAGAGTTGTCAGGGCTCAATTTTTAAACAGGAATTCCAAGGGAATGTTCTAGAATGACCATCACCAGGGATGTTACAGGAGAGAATATTAATTTTCCAGGCACAACAGGGGAGCACAATGACTCAGTGGTTACCACTGATGCCTCACAGCACCAGTGACCTGGGTTTGATTCCAGATTTGGGTGACTGTCTGTGTAGAGTTTGTACATTGACCCGTGTCTGTTTGGGTTTCCTCCCACATTTCAAAGATAGAGTGGTCATGCTAAATTACCCATAGTGTCCAGGGATGTGCAGGCGAGGTGGATTAGCCATGGGAAATGCAGGGTTATAGGGACTGGGGAAGGGGTGGGTCTGCTTGGATGCTCTTCGGAGGGTCAGAGTGGTCTCGATGGGTCAAATGGTTTGGCTACATATGGCAGGGATTCTATGATTCTATTACACTGTAATCTCCCTGCACACACTCTTATATAAACAAGGAAAGGGGGGCGCGGGGATGTTTCATGGCTGACAGGGAATGTTCTCGAACAAGCAGCAAGGAGGGTTAAGGGCTGTGTTGTTAATACCACTTGTCTTACATGTAGGAATGGAGCAGGACCACTGCCAGGCTCTGAATGCCCCTCAATAGGATGTCCATCAGCTGCCCTTTCAGCTGTGACATGTTCACGGCTTTCCAAACCTCTACACGCTCCCCTGTGGCTCCTGCAACAAAACAAAGAAGCATCAAGTAATCTTTCAAGATGTCCACTCTACAAACTCACTCCCAAAGGAAGAAATGTTTGGATTTATCAAAGCATGTTTTCAATGCAACGCAATGTTGCAAAGTGCTCCCTCGACAAGCGGTGTTAAAAACATAAAACCATAGACTTCTCCACCTGTCTATCGTTCCTTCATTGTGCAGTGGGCATTAATGAGTGGTGCAATTACCATCAGTGATGCAGAAGAGCTTGGAGCTAAAACAATGCAGAGATTCTGGGGTTGGAGAAGGCTATTGAGACAAGGGGAGTGCAAGGCGACTGTATGTCTATAAGGAAGGAAACGAGTTTTAAAATCTCAATGGGAGCCAGAGTAAGTGTGCGAGTACGGAGCTGACAAATGAACAGGACTCGGTCGGATTTACAACAACGGCAGTAAGTTTCTGATGACCATGAGGTTCCAGAGAGTGGGAGATGGGAGACCAGAGTTGGGTTAGAAAAGTTAAACTGAGGTGTAACAAAGACTTGGATGAAGATTTCAGCAGCTGAAGAACTGAGGGTGAGCCAGAGATGCCTGGTATCATGGAGATGGAAAGAGGTAGTCTCATGATGGAGTGGGTATGGATTCAAAAACTCATCTCAGCGAGACAAAACAAGCGTCAGGAACCCTGAGGGATGGAGTGTGAGAGATATCAAACCCTGAAGATTAAGGTGTGGTTCTTGGTGAATCTCCTGTTTTATTGATAGCTGGTTACAGTGAGCTGTTAAATTCTATGATTTATTCTTGATAAGCGGAGACAGGGATACCACCTACCCAGTGCTGTCTCCAAGTCAGCCTGCTTAGGCAGCTGGCAGCCATCCTGCTGCAGAACTACTCGCTCATCAACTTCGATTACCTCTTCGTATAATACCTCCGGCATCACAATCTCCTACAGGAGGGAGAGAGAGGCAGGGTATGAGAGAGCATGCAGAGAAGGCAGAGGCGGGCAACAAGGAGAGAGAAAAAATCAAACAGAGTGAGAAACCATGCATCTGGAAGGAACAGAATGTAGGAGGGAAAAAAGAGAAAGAGAGAATAAGAGCATTAGTATAAAAGGAGTTGTAGGACAGAGAGGGAGAGGCATTCTTCAGCGAGAGGTTTGTGTGTGTGTGTGTGTGTGTGTGTGTGTGTGTGTGTGTGAGAGAGAGAGTAAGAATGTGTGTGTTTATGCGAGAGAGAAAATGCAAGTGTGCATGTGTTTGTGTGAGAGAGTGTGTGTTTATATTTGACAGAGAGAGAATGCATGTGCATGTTTCTGTGTGTGAGCGAATGTGTGTGCATGTGTTTGTGAGTCCGTGTGAGAGACAGAGAGAGAGAGAGAGAGTGAGAGTGTGTGTGTGTTTTTATTTATTCATTTTTTTGTGGGATGGGAGCAATGCTGGCTGGGCCCAGCATTTATTGGCCTGTCCCTAGCTGCCCTTGAACCACTACAGCTCATGTGCTATAGGTTAACCCACAATGACCTGAAGGACGGAAATTCAGATTTTGACCCAGCGACAGTGAAAGAACGGCAATATATTTACAAGTCAGGATGGTGAGTGGCTTGGAGGGGAACTTGAAGGGGATGGTGTTCCCAAGTATCTGCTGCCCTTGTCCTTCTAGATGGAAGTGGTTATTGGTTTGGAAGGCGCTGTCTGAGGATCTTTGGTGTGTAAAGGGAAGAGTAAGAGAAAGAGAGAGAGTGTGCAAAAAGGGGAGAAGAGGGAGACAGGCACACACGGAGGGAGAGATAGAGCTAGTGGCTGCATGATGAAGACCATTCAGTAAATATTCCTATTTTCCTTTCCTCCAATTAAACCAGCAGAGCTCCATGTTAAACTTCATCCATCACTGCCCTGCCCAGGCCCATAGGGATGTCCACCAGCTGGAGAGTGTTCCACATCACCTTTTGTTGTTGCATGAAGTCATCATATTAAGTGCCGATCTCACTGGGCAGCAGCGGATCTTTCCTGGAGCTTGGGAACCAGGACTGGAAGGATTAAAGTTCAAAGGTGAAGGAAGGTGGGATGGGGTAGTGGGGGTGGGGCACTATGGAAGGGGGGAGGAGGGTGGGATGGGGGTGGTGAAGTGGGGGGGCACTGTGGAAGGATGGAGGAGGGTAGGATGGAGGAGGAGGGTGGGATGCACTATGGAAGGGGGTGGGAGATCAAAGGCAGGAGCAGCGAGATGGCTTTCAATTGCACTTTCTGATTCCGAGTCCCTTGCTCAGAAACTTGGTCCAGGATTGATCCTTCTTGCACTAACTGTCCCTTTCAGGAAATGCCAGTGGGGTGGGAAAGCAGTCCACAGTGTGCCAATAAAATTCCAGCTACTGCATCAGGATATCACTTTGGAAAACATAATCTCAAAACTCATGAGCAATGACCTCCATTGCACCTGCCCGTCTGGGTGAAAGTTAAATCCCTGTGTAGCTCGGTTCCAGGACAGGCTTCTGATGTTTCTCAAAGAGCATCACAGGAGTCGGGAGAACCGCTCCAAGAACATGACATCGCCCCCCCCCCCTCCCAAGCCAACCACAGAATCCGGTTTCCCTTCGCTGCTTCTGAATTCCAGGTCTCCCTTGCTGCGAGCCTCTTCCACTGCCAGAATTATGAATAAAATCGAAATTGCTAGAGAAACTCAGCAGGTCATAGAGATGTACAGCACAGAACCAGACCCTTCAGTCCAACCTGTCCATGCCGACCAGCTATCCCAACCTTATCTAGTCCCATTTGCCAGCACTTGGCCCATATCCCTGTAAACCCTTCCTATTCAGATATCCAACCAGATGCCTTTTAAGTGCTGCAAGTGCCTTTTAACCAGCCTCCACCACTTCCTCTGGCAGATCATTATGTATACAAACCATCCTTTGCATGAAAACGTTGCCCCTTAGGTCCCTTTTAAATCTTTCCCCTCTCACCTTAAACCTATGCCCTTTAGTTCTAGACTCCCCCACCCCAGTGAAATTACCTTGTCGATCCTATCCATGCCCCTCATGATTTTATAAACCTCTATAAGCTCCCCCCTCAGCCTCCGACACTCCAGGGAAAACAGCCCCAGCCTGTTGAACCTCTCCCTATAGCTCAAACCTCCAACCCTGACAACATCTTTGTAAATCTTTTCTGAACCCTTTCAAGTTTCACAACATCCTTCCTACAGCATGGAGACCAGAATGGCACACAAAGATCAGGCAGAGAGAAAGAGAGGGAGAGACGAAGAATAGATATTAACTGCAGGAAACAGATTAACTACTGAATGCAAATAAGACATTGGAGACAGGGTGAGTGAGAGATTATCATATTAAGGAGAATTCATGCTCTGAAGTTGCTGAACTCGATGTTGAATCCTGAGGCTGTGAAGTGCTAAAGCTGAAAGTGAGGTGCTGTACCTCCAGGTGTTGTAACAACGTGGGCTTTGTAGACAGGCAGGAGACTGGGAGAACACAGCAAGTCAGGCAGCATCAGGAGGTGCAGAAGTCGACATTTTCAGGTGTAACCCTTCTTCAGGATTCGGGGTGGGTGTAGGGGAAGCTGCAGGTAAAGGGGGTGGTGGGGGCAGGGTGGTGAAGTGGGGATAGGTGAAGTCAGATAGAGAGCATGACTTAGTTGGTCAATGGGAGGAATAGGTCCAGTTGGGAGGGGGAGGAGCTGGGAAGGGAGTCAGGAGGTTATTTGAAATTGGAGAACTCAATGTTAAGTCCTCCGGGCTGTAGGCTGCCCAGGCAGAAAATGAGGTGTTGTTCCTCCGATTTATGGTTTGGTTCGTTGTGGCAATGGACGAGGCCAAGGTTGGTCATGTCAGAAAGGGAGTGGGAAGGGGAATTAGAGTGGGCGGTGACTGGGAGGTGGTTTATCACAATAGTTACCCCACTTGCCCCAGCACCATTCCTTCAGCACCTGTCCTTTCTGAAGACTCAAACATTTGGAACATTGTACTCCCATTCCTGCTCAGCCTTACGTCAGCTCTCTGCTGGTGTGTCAGGTTATTTGAACTGAACCTATGCTTCTGAATCTCCTGCTTAATCCCTTAAACTACATATTTCTTCAGAGAACTCGGACATAGTTAACGGCTTCTAAAATGAAACCCTGAATGTCCTGATTTCACACACCTCAAATAAATCATCCCCATTTGCTCGGTGGATAACAATCCCAGCTTTTCCAGCTTCTCTTCTATTCACTGATCTTATTCAGGGAAATCTCTATTGCTCCTTATCCAAGAGTATGACAATGGAAAGTGCTGTACCTATAAAGAGACACAAAACTCCAGCTGTGGCTAAAACAATGTTTTGTGAAGGTTTACCAGGTCGAATATCTTTGGCCGGGACTGGTTACCAATGTGTAGCAAGTCCTTGAACCCTTTGGTGATCACCAGTGCGACTCGCTCTCCCTTTCGCTCCAGCAGTGCGTTTGTGGCGACGGTCGTTCCCATCCGGATCCAGTCAATCCTGGAGGTGTCAATCAGATGATCCCGAGGCAGCTGCATCCCTGTCTCCTGTCACAGGCACACACAGAAAGCTGAATCAGTGAGAGACACTGCTGTGCACACTCTCCCTATAGGACAGCCTGATGCTAGAGTGTTCAACACCCCTCTTTCAGAAAGTCAGTGGGAACAATGCCACTGGGTCCACTACCCATTCTTCAGCAACGTTCTGTGCATGCTGCCACAGATCTCCCTCAATGAAATCAGTGTAATTCTGTTAGGAAAGACACAGGGGTCCCTTCCTCCTGCAGGGATTTGTGCACAAAGCCACTCTCCTCAAATGATTTTCTGAGACAATCCATGAGTTCTTCTTCTCCGAATATTGGAGGATAAAACAGGAACCCACCTTAACACACCATTGTAAGCTTTAATTTTATTCGATACAAATATGCACCTTGAAATCTAATGACACTATTTTCAGTCTGTTCCTTTGTACATAAGCACAAACGAAACTCCAGTTAATTTCCGACACATCCATTCAAACACACACAACTGACACACAATCAATAAAGATGTCCCCATGCCTATAGAGTGCACAGTGATTTACCTCCTGTAGTATTCTCCTGATACCTTCGGTGGGAGCATCTTGGTAATTGGCTGGGTCCTCAGAGAGCAGCTTCATGACACGAATTTTGCCCCCCGGACACCGGCTGAAGATATCGGTGAAAGTTCCACCGCGATCGATAGCAAACTGAAACTTCTCCGGTTGCACCATGGCTCAGAACTGCAATTCAGGGTGTGACTGTCAGGGAGAGACGGAAAAACACATTGGCATGGAAACCACCTTCATCTGTCTCCTTCACCTCAACTCAGTGCCAGTTACTGCACATTGCTCAGAGGCTGACTGCTGTTGGGTTAAGAGGACACTGGGCTGCAACGTGCACTGAGGATGTTTCCACTTCACTGCCAACTTCAGTCTGTCAATGTCAAAACTTTGTGCTTCAGGTCTCCATTCAGAGACTTAAGCAAAAATTCCAGGCTCCCAGTGCAGTATTGAGGGTGTGCTGTACGGTCGGAGGGTCGGTGCTGAGGGAGTACTGCACTGTTGGAGGGTCAGTGCTGAAGGGAGTGCCACACTGTGGGAGGGTCAGTGCTGAAGGGGCATTGCACGGTCAAGAGATCAGTGCTGAGGGAGTACTGCACTGTTGGAGGGTCAGTGCTGAAGGGAGTGCCACACTGTGGGAGGGTCAGTGCTGAAGGGAGTGTCACACTTTAAAATGGTCAATGGTGAGGGAGTGTCGCACTGTCGGAGGGTCAGTGCTGAGGGGGCATTGCACGGTCAAGAGGTCAGTGCTGAGGGAGTGTTGTACTGTTGGAGGGTCAGTGCTGAAAGAGCGCTGCACTGTCAGAGGGTCAGCGCTGAGGGAGTGCCACCCTTTTGGAGGTTCCATGCTGAGGGAGTGCCGCACTGATGGAGGTTCAGCGCTGAGGGAGTGCCACACTGTCGGCAGGTGAGGGAGTGCCGCACAGAATGGGGGTCAGTGGTGAGGGAATGTCACACTGTCAGAGGGTCAGTAGTGAGGGAGTGCTGCATTATCAGAGGGTCAGTGCTGAAGGAGTGCCAAACTGTAGGAAGATCACAGGTAGACATAAAAGATCATAGCACTTTTGAAACAAGAGTGAATGAGGTCCCCACAGGCTCTGGTACCTATGCTTATCCCTTATCACAGATTCAACACTGATTTGTTCACTCCCACACTATTGTCTGTGCCTGTTTGCTGTGCATTAATTAATTCCCTTATATCCGACATTCCAACAGTGACTAGACTTAAAAAAAATACTTTAGTAAAACACTTTAGGATATTCTGAGAAAGTTAACAACACTGTCAAATTGCCAGTTATCTCTCTGAGTAATTGTAAATGATAGATCTGCTATACAAAATGCCAGAGTTAATCTTGCTAATTTTAAACTTGCAGACCCTCTTGCCACCCTGTCGTTGTTAATATATAATAAACCTCTGCAAACCAATGTGTGTGTTTATGAATCTTTGTTAATCTGTGAACTTTGTTCTGTAGCTCAGTTCCAAACCTTACCACACTGTGTAGTTTCAAAGTGGCAGGAACTTGTTCAGTGTGATGATAAAAGCTGAAAGGCCAATTCTGTTGAACACAAATTGATACAGACTCACCTGAGGCACATGTAGTATCAATGAATAAATCAGCATCCACACTCCCAATGTCCCGCCTGATCATCCAGTGCCACCTAGCTGTGCTGGAAAGCTTTAGAAATTCCTTCAAAGTTCAATTATCTTAAAAGCAGGAAAAGGAAAGCCACCAGTTAAAATTATTTTAAACAGATAAGTGTGTGGTTTCCAGATAGGGCAAGAATTATGGGGCAATGGGGACAACAGGATATCTGACCACCCTTCTTAGTCCTGCTCCAATTCAATACCCTTCCCATCAGTATATCCACAAATCCCCTGCCCATTTGATCCTGTCGGTTTAACCCCAATCCCATCAGTCTAATGCCCTGATCCCCTCAGTCTAACCCCAATCCCATCAGTTTAATGCCCTGAACCCCTCAGTCTAACAGCTGCAAATGTGTTGCTGGTCAAAGCACAGCAGGTTAGGCAGCATCTCAGGAATAGAGAATTCGACGTTTCGAGCATAAGCCCTTCATCAGGAATAAGAGAGAGAGAGCCAAGCCGGCTGAGATAAAAGGTAGGGAGGAGGGACTAGGGGGAGGGGCGATGGAGGTGGGATAGGTGGAAGGAGGTCAAGGTGAGGGTGATAGGCCGGAGTGGGGTGGGGGCGGAGAGGTCAGGAAGAGGATTGCAGGTTAGGAGGGCGGTGCAATCCTCTTCCTGACCTCTCCGCCCCCACCCCACTCCGGCCTATCACCCTCACCTTGACCTCCTTCCACCTATCCCACCTCCATCGCCCCTCCCCCTAGTCCCTCCTCCCTACCTTTTATCTCAGCCGGCTTGGCTCTCTCTCTCTTATTCCTGATGAAGGGCTTATGCTCGAAACGTCGAATTCTCTATTCCTGAGATGCTGCCTAACCTGCTGTGCTTTGACCAGCAACACATTTGCAGCTGTGATCTCCAGCATCTGCAGACCTCATTTTTTCCCCTCAGTCTAACCCCAATCTCATCCTTTAATGCCCTGAACCCTTGGCAGTCTAACCCTTATCCATCTAAACCAGTGTAACTCAAAACCCCCCCAAACCCTAGTCAGTCCAGTTCCCCCTCTTCTAACCCTGACTACCCTCCCCATCAGCCTAACTCATTGATCCCTGACAGACTAATCCCCCTGTCAGTGTAACCCAAGTGACCCCCTGACAGTCCATCCCCCACCCTGTCAGTGTAACCCATGTGACCCCCCTGACAGTCCATCCCCCACGCTGTCAGTGTAACCCATGTGACCCCCCGACAGTCCATCCCCCACCCTGTCAGTGTAACCCTAGTGACCCCCTGACAGTCCATCCCCCACCCTGTCGGTGTAACCCAAGTGACCCCCTGACAGTCCATCCTGCACCCTGTCGGTGTAACCCAAGTGACCCCCTGACAGTCCATCCCCCACCCTGTCAGTGTAACCCTAGTGACCCCCTGACAGTCCATCCCCCACCCTGTCAGTGTAACCCAAGTGACGCACCCTGACAGTCCATCCCCCACCCTGTCAGTGTAACCCAAGTGACGCACCCTGACAGTCCATCCCCCACCCTGTCAGTGTAACCCTAGTGACCCCCTGACAGTCCATCCCCCACCCTGTCAGTGTAACCCAAGTGACGCACCCTGACAGTCCATCCCCCACCCTGTCAGTGTAACCCTAGTGACCCCCTGACAGTCCATCCCCCACCCTGTCAGTGTAACCCAAGTGACGCACCCTGACAGTCCATCCCCCACCCTGTCAGTGTAACCCTAGTGACCCCCTGACAGACTAACCCCACAAACCTGTCAGTGTAACGCACTTGATCCCCTGACCAGCTAAACCTCCCCCACCACCATCACTACCACCACCACCATATACCTGTCAGTATAACTCACTCGGAAACCTCTCTCCTCTTTCTCCCTGGGTCCCGAAGCGGAGGCGGTTGCGCGGCGAGGCCCCGCCCACTCCCACCTTCCACCAACCACAAACGGCGAGGCTCGTCCGCACCATCCAATCATCAGTGCCGACACTTTCTGGCCACTGGGAGACGGAGGGCGTCAACGCGTTGGCCAGTCACGAGAGGGCGGTGCGCGGATAGGTGCAGGGACATCCAATCGGCGGACAGGAGCGCCGCCCGCCGATCGGACCCCACTCTGATTGGCTGGTGCCCGGCCAATGCACATGTGGCGCCAATTGATCTAATATCCTGCATTTGGATTGGTCCTCACACCGGCCAAAGGATACGGACGCAAAATCTGGATCTAAGGAAGGGTCGCTGGACCCGAAACGTTAACTTTGATTTCCCCTCGCAGACCTGCTTTGGCAGCAACTACTGTTTTTGTACATGGCCAAATTGATTGGGAACGATAGGGAATAAATTAATAATAAGTAGTCATGATAGAATTGAGATATTAGCGGCATTTCCTGAGGGAACTGGGGTTTCCCTTTGTTCACCCGTTGTCAACGACCAAACTAGAATTCCCAGGATGCAGCGGGGCGGTCACTCGTGGGGGCTGATGGGAGTTGTAGTCCACTGTCGCAAGGGTCTCTGGGAGGTGCAGTCCATCTCTGGTGTGAGCGGACCGACAAGATGGCGGGGATGGAGTTGTTCTCCGATCAGGGATACCGCGTGGACGGCAGGAAGTCCACCGAACTGCGGAAGATTCAGGCCAGAATGGGAGTGTTCGCCCAGGCCGACGGCTCGGCTTATATTGAGCAGGGGAACACCAAGGCGCTGGCGGTGGTTTACGGTCCGCATGAGGCAAGTATCCGCCGCGCATGCGCAGGCACGGCACGTTAATATGTACAAAGTAAAGCTCTCTCTACACTGTCCCCATCAAACACTCCCAGGACAGGGACAGCACGGGGTTAGATACAGAGTAAAGCTCCCTCTACACCATTCCCCCATCAAACATCCCCAGGACAGGGACAGCACGGGGTTAGATACAGAGTAAAGCTCCCTCTACACCATTCCCCCATCAAACATCCCCAGGACAGGGACAGCACGTGGTTAGATACAAAGTAAAGCTCTCTCGATGCTGTCCCTGTCTGTGTGTCTGTTGTGAATGATAGTGATTGCAGTTTCCTGTGTTTCAGGTTCGTGGTGCTCGCAGTAAAGCCCTACATGACAAAGCAATGGTAAACTGTCAATACAGCATGGCGACCTTCAGCACAGGCGAGCGTAAGAGGAGACCCCATGGAGACCGCAAGTCGTCTGAGATGACCTTGCACCTGAAACAGACATTTGAAGCTGCCATTTTGACACAGCTTTACCCACGTTCCCAGATTGACATTTACGTGCAGGTATTGTGTTTAGAGCCGTAAACTGGCCTTTATCTCTGATCGTCACTCCCCTGCCTGGCCCCTGTCCCTGAGTCAGGCACAGAACCAGAGTCCCCCTATATCCCAGCCCAATTATCCTTTACTTTGTACACCCTGTCTTGTTTGGTGGTCAGCCTCAACCCAGATGAACAGAAACTTTCTTCTCTCATGGGAGTTTCTGGAACAAGTGAACAGAGTCCTAAATATTGAGGATGAAGTCAGGAAATGCTTCCTCCCGTAAAGGCGAGTGGAAATCTCGAACTGTCTCATCTATAGATGTGGATGCTGCAGGTGACTTATAATCTCGAAAACTGGTAGAGAGACATGTAATGTAGGAAGTTTCTGCTTGCCATTCAATCCCCTGTCGAAATCCTCTTGGCCAATGACAACATGAAGTTACTTGTGGTGCCAAGATAGCAGTTGCCACCTTGCCCAATTATATTTGAAAGTTAGTTTTTGTTCCTTCTAAGTACAAGCATTTTCTTCCGAAAACACTGATCATTGTGACCCCACTGACAAAATAATCCATGTTTGTAGAAGGCTAGTTACTCCTGTAACACAGTTAAACGAGGTCTCAAGCTACACAGGAAATACTAAGAACACCATTTTGAAACGACCCCATTTTCCAACAATTCCAGAATTTAAGGATTCTTTGAAGATTACCACCAGTGGATCCACTATCTCTGTAGCTACCACCTTCAATACCCTAGGATGTTCAAGGGACTTATCAGTCTTTCACCCTATTAATTCCCCTCGCACTTTTACAGTAATGATAGTTATTGTATTTACTTCCTCTCCTCCTTTTGCCCATACAGGTCTTTTGTGATGCTATCAATGTCTTCTATTGTGAAGACTAATGTAAAGTACTGTATTTATTCAGCTCCTCTGCCCTCTCCTGGTTCCCCATTATTGTTTACCCAACCTCATTCTTGAAGAAGCTTGTGTTCACTTTGACTTCTCTCTTCCTTTTATATAATTAAAAAAGTTCTTGCTGTCTATTTTGATATTACTAGCTTTCCAAAATTTATTTTTTTTCCCTCCTCTATTGCTGGTTTTAAAAACTTGCCCAATCCTCTTGCTCACCACTAATCTTTGCCATACTGATTTGTTTTTGCTTTCAACTTGATAATATCTTCAGCTTCCCTGGTGAACCATGGTTGGCTTATCCCCCTCCTAGAATCCTTCAATCTCTTATGAATATATCTATGTTGCGAGTCCTGAATGATTTTCTTAAACATCTGTCATTGCTCATCACTGCCTTTTCTGATTATTTATGTATAAACTTATCAAAGGATGACTAACAAAGCTTAAAGTTGAGGTACAGATTAGGTGAGATCTAACTGAACAGCAGAATAGACCAGAGGGCTGAATGTTCCTTGTGTCATAGTTTTGGGGAGTTCAATGGCTTCTTTCCTTTCTGGATAATTGCCGTTCAATAAGATGATGGTGTTTGACGTCTGGAGTTGCTAGATGACCATCTCCCCTCTACTTGCCAGCTCTGAAAATCTGAGACCTGTGCTCACCTCCTGCTTTGTTCTCCCCTCCACAGATCCTGCAGGCAGACGGTGGCAACTATTGCGCTTGTGTTAATGCAGCGACACTGGCTGTGATCGACGCAGGAATCCCCATGCGGGACTACGTATGTGCCTGCTCCACAGGCTTTGTCGAGGACACCCCCTTAGTGGACCTCAGCTACATCGAAGAGTCAGCTGGGGGTCCCCAGGTGGCCCTGGCCCTGCTCCCCAAGTCGCAGCAGATCGCTTTGCTGGAAATGAACTCAAGGCTGCATGAGGACCACCTGGAGAAAGTGGTGGACGCAGCGGCAAAAGCATGTGGGGATGTGTACGCCGTGTTGGACCGTGTGGTCAGGGAGCATGTGCAGGAAGTAACCACGCTGGTGGGGGAGTGACTCTGCCAGAGAGACAGACTATTCCATCTTTTGTATGATGTGTGCAAAGTTTCCCCTCAATAAAAGCATTCTTTCCTTGTTCCAAAGGATTCTTACCAGACACCGGAACCTCCTTACTCTGCCTCCCCTATCAGTGTCATCTGTGAAATATAGGAATAACACTCCAAGTACAGGCTCAACCTCTCCTCAAAAGATGTTCCCTCCATACTCAGGATCAGCTGAGTGAACCTCCTTAGGATTGCCTCTAATGCCTATGTATTACCCTGTAGATGAGGGGCCCAAGACTGTTCACAGTCTTCCAGCTGTGGTCTGACTAGTGTACTGCATTGTTTTAGCAAGACCTCCCCGTTTCTATCGGAGCAAATTTCTGCAGATGCTGGAATCTGTATTGGAAACAAAAAATGCTGGTGATCACGGCAGGTTATGCAGCATCCATGAGATAGCAAGCTAACATTTCATCAGAGCTGAAGAATCACATAGACTCAGAATATTAGCTTGCTTTCTTTCTGTGGATGCTACCTGACCTGCTGTGATCTCCAGCATTTTTATACTCTGTTAATTTTGAAACAAAAGGCCCAGTTGTCTTCTCTATAACCCACTAAACTTGGATCCTACCTTTTTGTGATTCATGCAGTTCACGTATGTGACGTCATAAATCAGTCTCTCTCGTAATGAACTCCAAGTAGTCAGTCAATTGGTTGGGTGTGTAATTTCTAGTATTATCCTTGTGTATATATTTTTTCTCTCTGTCTGTGTTAATTTGTGTGTTTATCTCTTTCTTTGGAGAGGTTTATTCTCCTTGGACTCCATGTCTCAGCAGTGCTCAATCCTGTCAGAGATGTAAGAGCTGAGGATCCTCTGCCTGTCTCTCCCCAGGCAGCCTTGCCCCTCGACCGCAACTGAGTGCTTTGTTCAGTTTTTCCTCTTATTTTCTCCTGTCCGCCAAAGCACAATCAAGATTTTTAAAATTTTCTTACCTGGCTACAGGTAAGGTTCTCACCTTGCACCTTTCCCTTCCATACAAAGGAAACAAGGGGTCCCTTGTATGTGATATTGCAAATCTTTGTTCTGCACTGACATGAAAAGCAGCAATAGACTATAACTTAGAGTGTATTGCTACAGTCACAGAGGAGGAAAGAATAGAGGTTGGTGTGAAGCAGGAGCAGTCTTAAAAAATTATAAAAACACAAATGAGATAATGAAAATAATACTCAAATGAATGATGCAGAATAATGAGTCTGTCTGAAAGTCAGGAAAACCACTGGTGCCAGATTTCAGACCAGCGAAACGACCACTTGAATCCAGATCTGACCAGATCAAAACCAGTATAAGCTAGTAGACGTTGGTCAAGGTTCATACTGGTCCCCGTGCGTTATTCCCTGTAGGCTCGTGCAGAACCCTGACTTGTGTAAGTCTATGATATTGTAGCAATATAAATGTTTTACAGTGTTGTAACTAAACTTCAAGACAGGAATTGATCAAGTGTATCCCATGCTGTGGGAAGCTAGGGAAGAAATTGCGGGGTCCTGAGCAGAGATATTTGTATCATCAACTGCCACAGATGAGGTGCAGGAAGACTGGAGGATGGCTAATATTGTGCCATTATTAAAGAAAGGTTGCAGGGAACTACAGACTGGTGAGCCTAACGTCAGTGGTATGGAGGGTGTTGGAGGTGATTCTGAGAGACAGGATTTAGGTGTATTTGGAAAGGCAAGGACTGATCAGGGGTAGTAAGCATGGCTTTGTGGTGGGGAAACAGTATCTCACAAACTTGATTTGAGTTTTTTGAAGAAGTGACTTGCAGGAAAAAACATAAACTTGAGTTATTATACAAAATACACAAGTCAGGGTTCTGCACGAGCCTACAGGGAATAACGCACGGGGACCAGTATGAAACTTGACCAACGTCTACTAGCTTATACTGGTTTTGATCTGGTCAGATCTGGATTCAAGCTGGAGGTGACTACACTAGTGGTCGTTTCGCTGGTCTGAAATCTGGCACCAGTGGTTTTCCTGACTTTCAGACAGACTCATTATTCTGCATCATTCATTTGAGTATTATTTTCATTATCTCATTTGTGTTTTTATAATTTTTTAAGACTGCTCCTGCTTCACACCAACCTCTATTCTTTCCTCCTCTGTGACTGTAGCAATACACTCTAAGTTATAGTCTATTGCTGCTTTTCATGTCAGTGCAGAACAAAGATTTGCAATATCACATACAAGGGACCCCTTGTTTCCTTTGTATGGAAGGGAAAGGTGCAAGGTGAGAACCTTACCTGTAGCCAGGTAAGAAAATTTTAAAAATCTTGATTGTGCTTTGGCGGACAGGAGAAAATAACTGGGCGGCACGGTGGCACAGTGGTTAGCACTGCTGCCTCACAGCGCCTGAGACCCGGGTTCAATTCCCGACTCAGGCGACTGACTGTGTGGAGTTTGCACGTTCTCCCCGTGTCTGCGTGGGTTTCCTCCGGGTGCTCCGGTTTCCTCCCACAGTCCAAAGATGTGCGGGTCAGGTGAACCGGCCATGCTAAATTGCCCGTAGCGTTAGGTAAAGGGTAATATGTAGGGGTATGGGTGGGTTGCGCTTCGGCGGGTCGGTGTGGACTTGTTGGGCCGAAGGGCCTGTTTCCACACTGTAAGTAATCTAATCTAAAAAAAAGCTTTTGAGAGGATACGGCGCTGACCCTGAACAGCAGGTCTGGCAGCACTCTGTCTCTCCCAACAAAGGAGTACCATTGCTTTTTATTCACTGGGTAATGTGCCTGGACTGTCACTGAGGAAGCCCACCCCCTTTATGTGTCTGGTGTCATGTTGGCACCTTGCCCTCCAGAAGTCTGATCCATCCACAGGATGGTCTGAGCCCACTGACCGTCTCGAAATGGTTCCGCAGTGCTGCTGCGGGTCTGTCTGTCTTGAAATGCTTCCATGGGATAATAGGCCTCCCAGTTCCTCGCACTGGCTTCCCCGCTGCTCGCTTAATGAGGGAGCATGCATCCGTATTTTAACCTTTTAACTACTTCTACCCTTTAGCTACTTTTAACCAATTCTACTCTTTAACAACTTCTAACTTCACACCTTCATGATTAAGAAGATTGATGAAGGCAGAGTGATGGTCATTCTCAATATTTCTGATGAAGGGCTTTTGCCCGAAACGTTGATTTTCCTGCTCCTCGGATGCTGCTTTTTCCAGCACCACTCTAATCTTGACTCCGATCTGCAGTCTGCACTTCTGCCTTTTCTCTACAAGTACTTCAGCAAGGCTTTCAATAGAATTCTGCAAGGTAGACTAGTTAGTAAGGTTAGATCACACAGGTGAAAATGTGTTGCTGGAAAAGCGCAGCAGGTCAGGCAGCATCCAGGGAACAGGAGAATGGCTCATGCCCAAAACGTCGATTCTCCTGTTCCTTGGATGCTGCCTGACCTGCTGCGCTTTTCCAGCAACACATTTTCAGCTCTAATCTCCAGCATCTGCAGTCCTCACTTTCACCTTGATTGAGGGATTGAGGGAGACAGTTGGATTGACAGTTGCCAGTTGGATACAAATTGGCTTGATGGTGGAAGACAGAGGGTGCTGGTAGAGGGCTGTTGTTCAGACTGGAGACCTGTGACCAGGGGTGTGCTGTAGGATCAGGGCCGAGTCCACTTGATCATCATTTATGTAAACTATTTAGAGGAGAATATCAGAAGCATGGTTAGTAAGTTTGTGGATGACACCAAAACAGTTGGTACAGTAGACAGTGAAGAAGAATATCTCCCGAGTATAACTGGATCTCGATCATCTCGGTAAGTAGGCCAAGGCATGGCAAATGAAATTTAATTTAGATAAATATGTGATGTTGTATTTTGGTAAGGCTAAACAGGCAGAACTTGCACAGTTAATGGTAAAGCCATGGAGAGTGTTATCAAACGGAGATCTAGGACTACAAGTGCGTGGTTTCTTGAACGTTGTGTTGCATACAGACAGGTGGTGAAGATGATGTTTGGCACACTTCCTTTCATCAGTCAGAGCATTCAGTACAGGAATTAGATCGTCTTGTTATGACTACAAGACATTTGTAAGGCCACATTTTGAGGACTGTGTACAATTCTGGTCACTCTGCTATAGGAAATGTTATTAAACTGTATAGGGTGCAAAAAAGATTGACGAAAATGTTAGGAAGACTGGAAGATTTGAATTATTAGGAGGGACTGGATAGGCTAGTATGTTTTACCTTGGAGCATAGGGGGCTGAGGAGTGACCTTTATAAAATCCTGAGGGGAACAGATAAGGTCTTTTCCCTGGGTTAGGGGAGTTCAAAACTAAGGCATCTGGATGGGTGTCTGAATAGGATGGGTTTAGAGGAACATGGGCAAAATGCTGGCAAATGGGACTAGATTAGGTTGGCATATATGGTCGACATGGACGAGTTGGACCGAAGGGTCTGTTTCCATGTTGTACATCTCTGACTCTGACTCTAATATCCTCAGACAAAAGAAGGCATAGATTTAAGGTGAGAGGGAAAAGATTTAAAGGGATCTGACGGGTAACTTTTTAATACACAGGGTGGTATGTGTATGAAACAAAGTGCCAGAGGAAGTGGTAGAGGCAGGTACAGTTAAAAGATATTTGGACAGGTACATGGATATGAAACATTTAGAGGGATATGGGCCAAATGAGTTAGACTGAAGGGTCTGTTTCAATGCTGTACAACAGCTGTCTCTAGAAGAACATCATTCTCTGTGAAATATGCAGAATAAAAACATAGAGAATAGGTGCCGGAGTAGGCCATTTGGCCTTTCGAGCATACATCGCCATTCAATACGATCATAGCTGATCATGCAATCTCGGTATCCCACTCCCACTTTCTCCCCATACCCCTTGATCCCTTTAACTGCAAGGGCCATGTTCAGCATCTTCTTAAATATACCTAACAAACTGGCCCCAACAGCTTCCTGTGGGAGAGAATTCCACAGGTTCACACCTCTGAGTGAAGAAATTCTTCCTCATCTCAGTCCTGAAGGGCTTACCGCTCATTCTTAGACCGTGACCTCTCGTTCTGGACTTCCCCAACGTTGGGAACGGAAGATTTGTGGTTCAGGTTGTAAGATTGCTTGCTGAGCTAGTAGGTTTATTGTCAGTTGTTTCGTCACCATGCTAGGTAACATCAGTGAGCCTCTGGTGAAGTGCTGGTGTTCTGCTTCCCATTTATGTGTCTTGGTTGTTAACGATACCTGGGTGCTATCATTTCTGTGTTTTTTTCTCAGAGGTTGGTAAATGGGGTCCAAATAAATGTGTTTACTGATGGAATTCTGGTTTGAATGCCAGGCCTCTAGGAATTCCCGTGCGTATCTCTGTTTTGCCTGTACAAGGATGAATGTGTTGTCCTAGTCTGTGTGTAAGGATACTAGTGACAGCTGGTCATGTCTTTTAGTGGCTAGTCTCTATCTAATGTAGTGTTTGTTGCCGGGTATTTTGTAACTGACATTCATTTTGCCGAATTTATGGGTTCAGTATCTCCTGTCCCCTATCTGACATTCATTCAGATGCTGTTGCTGGTCATTGGTCAGCGAGGGCCCTCCGCTGACCTTCTCACTAATGCTTCTGCTCCTTCAGGCACTTGGGCCTAGCCGTGGACATGGAGCCTCAGCTCACTCTGGGCCAGGGGAGTCAGCCCAGGACCTGCTTCTCGGTCAGTCACCGGGAGACCTCGATGGAGGTGAAGCCGTGACCGGCTCATCCTGTCATTGCTGCTACCAGAGGCCTTTTCTTCACCAGCTTAAAGAGAAACATAAAAAGAACACAAGCAAAAAGAAGAAAATGAAAGGGTAAGAAAGCAGATGGGAGCAGAAGAGACCCTGGCTCAACCCTGCTATGCCATGCCATCTTGAACATCTGTTATTGTAAAAAGGATATAAAAGTTATAAGGGTTTTTTGAGGGCGATGCAGGCACAACAGTGGGTGGAGTGCTTTATTTCCTCCTCCATTTCTATTTGATTTAACCCCTTCCCTTCCCCTTCACTTTCTTCATTGCCCTTATTGGGGTTTGCTTGTTGCTGGTTCCCCAGCCACATAGGTGTTTTCTTGGCGGTGGAAATATTGAATAAAGTCTTTTGCACATGGTGTCTTTATTTAATCACTGCGCTTACACATACAACATGGATGCTACTGAGGAAAAAAATAAGCACTACAGGGAGATACTAAATGAATATCTTGCATCAGTATTTACTGTGGAAAATGATATGGAAGATATAGACTGTAGAGAGATAGATGGTGACATCTTGCAAAATGTCCAGATTACAGAGCGCTGGATGTCTTGAAACCGTTAAAGGTGGATAAATCACTAGGACCTGATCAGGTGTACCCGAGAACTCTGTGGGAAGCTAGAGAAGTGATTGCTGGGCCTCTTGCTGAGATATTTGTATCATTGATAGTCACAGGTGAGGTACCGGAGGACTGGAGGTTGGAAAATGTCATACCAAAGTTTAAGAAGGGTGGTAAAGACAAACTAGGCAACTATAGACCGGTGAGCCTGACCTCAGTGGTGGGCAAATTGTTGGAGGTAGTCCTGAGGGACAGGATGTACATGTATTTCCTCCAGCTCAGGACAACACTCTCACAGACTTGCAAAGGACCTCTACTGTTCTTCATCCACAGAAGAATCTATACACTAAACAAACAGTTCTTCCTAGCCATATCGGAAAATCTTGGATACTGCCTGACCTGCTGCGCTTTTCCAGCATCACATTTTCAGCTCTGATCTCCAGCATCTGCAGTCCTCACTTTCTCCATGTATTTGGAAAGGCAAGGACTAATTAGGGATAGTCAACATGGCTTTGTGCATTGGAAATCAGGTCTCACAAACTTGATTGAGTTTTTTGAAGAAGTAACAAAGAAGATTGACGAGGGCAGAGTGGTAGATGTGATCTATATGGAGTTCAGTAAGGTGTTCGACAAGGTTCCCCATGGGAGACTGGTTAGGAAGGTTAGATCTCACGGAATACAGGGAGAACTAGCCATTTGGATACAGAACTGGCTCAAAGGTAGAAGACAGAGGGTGGTGGTGGAGGGTTGTTTTTCAGACTGGAGGCCTGTGACCAATGGAGTGCCACAAGGATCGGTGCTGGGTCCTCTACTTTTTGTCATTTATATACAAATGATAATAATGTCATTTATAATGATTATAAATGATTTGGATGCGAGCATAAGAGGTACAGTTAGTAATTTGCAGATGACACCAAAATTGGAGGTGTAGTGGACAGCGAAGAGGGTTACCTCAGATTACAACAGGATCTGGATCAGATGGGCCAATGGGTCGAGAAATGGGACATGGAGTTTAATCCAGATAAATGCGAGGTGCTGCATTTTGGGAAAGCAAATCTTAGCAGTACTTATACACTTAATGGTAAGGTCCTGGGGAGCGTTGCTGAACAAAGAGACCTTGGAGTGCAGGTTCATAACTCATTGAAAGTGGAGTCGCAGGTAGATAGGATAGTGAAGAATGCGTTTGGTATGCTTTCCTTTATTGGTCAGAGTATTGAGTACAGGAGTTGGGAGGTCATGTTGCGGCTGTACAGAACATTGGTTAGGCCACTGTTGGAATACTGAGTGCAATTCTGGTCTCCTTCCTATTGGAAAGATGTTGTGAAACTTGAAAGGGTTCAGAAAAGATTTAGAAGAATGTTGCCTGGGTTGGATGATTTGAGCTATAGGGAGAGGCTGAACAGGCTGGGGCTGTTTTCCCTGGAGCATCAGAGGCTGAAGGGTGACCTTATAGAGGTTTACAAAATGATGAGGGGCATGGATAGGATAGACAGACAAAGTCTTTTCCCTGGGGTTGGGGAATCTAGAACTAGAAGGCATAGGTTTAAGGTGAAAGGGGAACAATATAAAAGAGACCTAAGGGGCAATGTTTTCATGCAGAGGGTGGTACGTGTATGGAATGAGCTGCCAGAGGAAGTGATGGAGACTGGTACAATTGCAACATTTAAGAGGCATTTGGATGGGTATATGAATAGGAAGCGTTTGGAGGGATATGGGCCAGGTGCTGGCAGGTGGGACTAGATTGGGTTGGGATATCTGGTCGGCATGGATGGGTTGGACCGAAGGGTCTGTTTCCGTGCTGTACATCTCTATGACGGCTTTGACGTGGTGTGGAGGTGACCTTATCGAGGTTTACAAAATCAGGAAGAGCATGGAATAGGTAAATAGACGAAGTTTTTCCTCCAGGGTAGGGGAGGGTTTAGGTTGAAGGTGAAAGTGGAAAAATATAAAAGGACCTAAGGGGCACCTTTTTCATTCAGAGGGTGGTGTGTGAATGGAAGGAGCTGCCAGAGGAACTGGTATAATGACAACGTTTAATAGGCATCCGGATAAGTATATGCATGGGAAGGGTTTCGAGGGATTTGGGTCAAATGCTGGGATTAGGTTAGTTGAGGATGTCTGGTCAGCATGGGTGAGTTGGACTGAAGGGCTTGTTTCTATGCTGTACATCTCTATGACTTAAAACATAATTTGGGGAATCAGAATCTCCTCAGTTCAGGGTCAAAATGAAACACTATCAGGCAGTGTTCTAAGTTACAAACCAGCCATCCATCCAACTGAACTAATGAACATTTAGCCCAATGTAAAGTTGGAATTGGCACAGACGTGAGTAACTGCAGGAGCTCTCTGCCGGCCACAGGTGGCGCTGATGGCAATCGATTTGACCTTTCTACCTGGAGGGAAGCTCTTGCCGCTATTTGTATCTTGTTGTCGTGGAGACCGGAAATCTGTGCGCGGCGGTATACTGTCCGGGTGGAGAGCGGCTTCCGGTCTGAGGCGGGAGGTGTCAGTTCGAGGGGGGCGGGAAAGGAGCGGCGGCAGTTTCCCAGCTCGGGGTGAGTGAGGGCTGAGGTTAAAACCCGCCTCTTCCCTAACCCCACCGGCGGCCAGGCCCGTGCTGGCTGAGGCGATGTCGTGGGAACCCGCGGTCTGACTGTGTCCCCATCAAACCGTTCCCGCCGCCACCCACAAATGTTCGACTGTGAGGGGCATCACAGGGGGGGGCTGACACCCCCCCTGACCCTACCTCTGCCCCTGGAGACCCACAGGGGATTGTCATTATATCCCCATTGCCCTTGTGAGGGGTAAACATTGAAAATAGGCGCAGGAGTGGGCCATTCGGCCCTTCGAGCCTGCTCTACCATTCACTATGATCATGCAATCTCACTATCCCATTCCCGCCCTCTCTCCCCAAACCTCTTCATCCCTTTAGCTGCAACAGCCACGTCCAGCCCCCTCTTGAATATATCTAGTGAACCAGCCCCATTATAAAATCATGAGGAGCATGGGTAGGATAGGCACAGTGGTTAGCACCAGGGTCCTAGGTTCAATTCCAGCCTCAGGCAACTGTCAGTGTGGAGTTTGCACATTCTCCCCCTGTGTCTGTGTGGGTTTCCTCCGGGTGCTCAGGTTCCCCCCACCCCCCACACTCCAAAGATGTGCGGGTCAGGTGAATTGGCCATGCTAAATTGCCCGTGGTGTAAGGTGCATTAGCCAGAGGGAAGTGGGTCTGGGTGGGTTACCCTTCGGAGGGTCGGTAAGGACATGTTTCCATCCTGTAAGGAATCTAATCTAATCTAATCTAAAAACAATAGGCAAGGTCTTTTCCCTGGGGTGGGGCAGTCAAGAATTAGCAGGCATAACGTGAGAGGGGAAAGGTTACATTTAAAAGGAATCTGGATGGGCACATGAAAAGGACGGGTTCAGAGGGATGTGGGCCAAATGCTGGCAAATGGGAATAGGTCAGACTGGGATGTCTGGTTGGCATGGACAAATCAGAACGAAGGTTCTGTTTCTGTGCTGTACATCTCTATGACTGTACGAAGAAATTCTTCCTCATCTCAGTCCTGAATATCTTACTCCTTATTCTGAGATTGTGACCCTTTGTTCTGGACTTCCCCTAAATCGGGAACATTCTTCCTGCATTTAGCCTGTCCAGTCCCATCAGGATTTTATATGTTTTTTATGAGATTCCACCAACCAGTGGAATTCCAGTGAGTACATGTCCAGTCTTTCCTCATATGTCTGTCCTGCCATCTCAGGAGTCAGGAGAAAGTGAGGACTGCAGATGCTGGAGATCAGAGCTGAAAAATGTGTTGCTGGAAAAGCGCAGCAGGGCAGGTAGCATCCAAGGAGCAGGAGAATCGACGTTTCGGGCATAAGCCCTTCTTCAGGAATCAGTCTGGTGGACCTGTGCTGGATTCAGACAAATCTTTTACACAGAGGGTGGTTTGTGTATGGAATGAACTTCCCAAGGAAGTGATAGATGTGCATACAATTGCAATGTCTAAAAGACATTTGGATGAATACATGAATAGGAAAGGTTTGGAGGGATATGGGCCAGGAGCAGGCAGGTGGGACTAGCTTAGTTTGGGATTATGTTTGGCATGGACTGATTGGACCAAAAAATCTGTTTCCATGCTGACTCGAGAAGACCAAAATTGCACATAACGCTTGAGGTGTGACCTCACTGGGACCCTGTGTAACTGCAGCAAGAGATTGCAACGTAGGGTACTGTCTGATATCCCCATTGCCCCGTGTGGTCTATTACAGGACTCTACCTGATATCTCCATTGCCCTGACGTTGAACATTATCGGATGTTCTGGTTTGAGTCCTGGGAATCACTGACGATTTACTGAAGAATATTTGCTGGATGAGATAATTGTACACAGCTCTTTGCAGGGCACATTGAAAATGTTGCTTTTCTGATTATACTCAAACTTGCTACATTGCTACAGCAGATACCGAATCTGTTCACAAAGCTGCTTAAACTGGCCTCAGCAACAGTAGACTAAAGTTCCCACAGAATTGCAGGCTGTTGTATCTTTTACAGGTTTATCTGTGAGAAAGCTGTAATGATACCATGCTTTGTGCCTACCCCTTTGAAGCCCCTTTAATGTTATATTCAGCTGTTCCCAGTTATTGTGTGTACCTATGATATCGAGTCATTTACACCTTCAAATCCCATGTTATCCCCCCACAGTGTTATCTAGTAAGTTCTCCCCTCTCCTGCTCAATCCCTGTACCTCTGCCGATTAATTTCATTTCAAATTCATTCAACGTCTCCACTTTACCACCCTCATGGGCAGAGATTTCCGGGTTGTTTCCACTCAGTGTATAAAAAGAAAATTCTTCCTCCTGCTCCCGTTGTGCCTTGTCTAAATGGTGACGCTATGTTCCCTTCAACCACTCAGGACAGCTTTTATTCCTCTACCTTACTGAAACCTACAATAGGAGAAAGTGAGGACTGCAGATGCTGGGGATCAGAGCTTAAAAATGTGTTGCTGGAAAAACGCAGCAGTGCCCGAAACGTCGATTCTCCTGCTCCTTGGATGCTGCCTGACCTGCTGCGCTTTTCCAGCAACACATTTTTAAGCTCTGAAACCTACAATAGTCTTGTAAACTGATCAAAAATCTCCTTTGCTCTAAGGACGGCAGCCCCAACCACTCCACTCCACCCCACCCCACCAAAATACGCTCACTGATATCATTTTGGTTCTGTTCTTGGGACATAAATTCTGGCCTTGCCAGCAACATTTATTTTGAATTATTGTTGAACTGACTGCCCTGAGGACATTTAAGAGTTGGTCCTGCATAAGTGCAGAAGTGTGGCATGCTGCCTCACAGCACCGGGGACTCTTCTTCAATTCCAGCTTCAGGCGACTGTGTGGAGTTTGCACATTCTCCCCATGTCTGTGTGGGTTTCCTCCGGGTGCTCCGGTTTCCTCCCACAATCCAAAGATGTGCAGGTTAGGTGGATTGGTTAAGGGAAATGTGGGGATAGGGTGGAGGGTTGTCTCTTTGCCTACTGAATGGATTCTATAATTTCCTTCCTTAAAGGATATTAGTAAACCAGATGGGATTTTAAGACAATCCCCAATAGTTACGTGATTGCCATTGGTCTAACTTATTATTGAATTCATGTTTCACCAACGGTCCCAATGGGATTCGAACCCAGATCATTTGCCTGGCGTTCTGGATTGGCATTACTACCTTCCCCCACTACCACTGCCTTCCCATCTACTCTGTGCATACAATCTAAAATATACACATTTCTAATCTCATGTCCATTGTACAGTAGCTGAACAACCTATAACATGGAGTGGGAAATATCTGATATTAATAAATATTAATATCTGATATTTTAAACACGAATTACATGTACATCTCTTCATCCAAGACCACAGCCACAATGACATCACTGACCCATACCCTAAGGATTAAACCTTACCATGTTAATCATTGCCTTTCCTTCCTTCCGTTTGATTTCAGAGTGGGGACATGTCAGTATAGCCGCAGTGTGCCTCTTCCTCCAGTGTCACGGAGTCAAGTTGCAGAAATGGGTCTGCTCTCCGATCCAAACCGCCGGCAGGTGCTGACAAACCTGCTCACCAGGATGAACACGCCGCTGTGGTGAGTAGCAGTGTAATAGTGGGCTCGGGTAGGAAATAAACCGCGAAACTAAGAGCAGGAGGAGGCCTTTCAGCCCTTCAAGCCTACTGCACCATGCAAGATAGTCACTTGTTCCTGCCTTCTGTCCATACTCTTTAATCCCTTTACAAGTGAAGGAACATTTACTCTATCTAACCTCATACTGGGCCTGTCCTGGGAGTGTTTGAGGGGACAGTGTAGAAGGAGCTTTACTCTGTATCTGACCCTGTGCTGTCCCAGTCTTGCAGGTGGTGATGCGGTGACAGTGTAGAGGGAGCTTTACTCTGTATCTGACCCTATGCTGTCCCAGTCTTGCGCGTGGTGATGCGGTGACAGTGTAGAGGGAGCTTTACTCTGTATCTGACCCTATGCTGTCCCAGTCTTGCGGGTGGTGATGGGGTGACAGTGTAGAGAGAGCCTTACTCTGTATCTGACCCTATGCTGTCCCAGTCTTCCGGTTGTTTGATGGGGGGACAGTGTAGAGCAGGGGTGGGCTATTAATTCTTCCAAGGGGCCACATGAGAAACCGGAGTTGTGTTGGAAGGCCGAACCAACAATAAGTTGAACATAATTCTGCTCAGTATTAATTTTCTCCCATTGTAAAAAGTACTAAATTATACAGTTTTGCACTGAAACTTATAATCAAGAGAATAAGGATATTCTGTTACAATAAAGATATGAAATTGTGGAGTAGGTAAAATATAGAAGAAATAAACATTAAAAACAATAATTTCAGTATTTTATTTTTAACGTGTTAATCTCACAAACCAATAATGAAAAGTTGTTTCATTACTGTTCAGTATTACAAACAACTCTATACAAAAAGCAATAAGTGCTTTTAGAGTCATAGAGATGTACAGCATGGAAACAGACCCTTCAATCCAACCCGTCAATGCCGACCAGATATCCCAACCCAATCTAGTCCCACCTGCCAGCACCCGGCCCATATCCCTCCAAACCCTTCCTATTCATATACCCATCCAAATGCCTCTTAAATGTTGCAATTGTACCAGCCTCCACCACTTCCTCTGGCAGCTCATTCCATACACATACCACTTCTCTGCGTGAAAAAGTTGCCCCTTAGGTCTCTTTTATATCTTTCCCCTCTCACCCTAAACCTATGCCCTCTAGTTCTGGACTCCCCGACTACAGGGAAAAGACTTTTTCTATTTACCCTATCCATGTCCCTCATAATTTTGTAAACCTCTGTAAGGTCAACCTTCAGCCTCCGACACTCCAGGGAAAACAGCCCCAGCCTGTTCAGCCTCTCCCTATAGCTCAAATCCTCTAACCATGGCAACATCCTTGTAAATCCTTTCTGAACCCTTTCAAGTTTCACAACATCTTTCCGATAGGAAGGAGACCAGAATTGCACTCAGTATTCCAACAGTGGCCTAACCAATGTCCTGTACAGCCGCAACATGACCTCCCTATTCCTGTACTCAATACTCTGACCAATAAAGGAAAGCATACCAAACGCCTTCTTCACTATCCTATCTACCTGCGACTCCACTTTCAAGGAGCTATGAACCTGCACTCCAAGGTCTCTTTGTTCAGCAACACTCCCCAGGACCTTACCATTAAGTGTATAAGTCCTGCTAAGATTTGCTTTTCCAAAATGCAGCACCTTGCATTTATCTGAATTAAACTCCATCTGCCATTTCTCAGCCCATTGGCCCATCTGATCCAGATCCTGTTGTAATCTGAGGTAACCCTCTTTGCTGTCCACTACACCTCCAATTTTGGTGTCATCTGCAAACTTACTGACTGTACCTCTTATGCTCGCATCCAAATCATTTATGTAAATGACAAAAAGTAGAGGACCCAGCACCGATCCTTGTGGCACTCCACTGGTCACAGGCCTCCAGTCTGAAAAATAACCCTCCACCACCAAACTCTGTCTTCTACCTTTGAGCCAGTTCTGTATTCAAATGGCTAGTTCTCCCTGTATTCCATGAGATCTTACCTTGCTAATCAGTCTCTCATGGGGAACCTTGTCGAACTCCTTACTGAAGTCCAAATAGATCACATCTACCACTCTGCCCTTGTCAATCCTCTTTGTTACTTTTTCAAAAAACTCAATCAAGTTTGTGAGACATGATTTCCCATGCACAAAGCCATGTTGACTATCTCTATTCAGTCCATGTCTTTCCAAATACATGTACATCCTGTCCCTCAGGATTCCCTCCAACAACTTGCCCACCACTGAGATCAGGCTCACTGGTCTATAGTTCCCTGGCTTGTCCTTACCACCCTTCTTAAACTGTGGCACCACGTTTGCCAACCCTCCAGTCTTCTGGCACCTCACCTGTGACAATCGCTGACACAAATATCTCTGCAAGAGGCCCTGCAATCATTTCCCTAGCTTCCCAGAGTTCTCGGGTACACCTGATCAGGTCCTGGGGATTTATCCACCTTTACCCATTTCAAGACATCCAGCACTTCCTCGTCCGTAATCTGGACATTTTGCAAGATGTCACCATCTATTTCCCTACAGTCTATATCTTCCATAACCTTTTCCACAGTAAATACTGATGCAAAATATTCATTTAGTATCTGCAGCTCCACACAAAGGTTGCCTTGCTGATCTTCGAGGGGCCCTATTCTCTCCCGAGTTACCCTCTTGTCCTTAATATATTTGTAAAAACCCTTTGGATTTTCCTTAATTCCATTTGCCAGAGCTGATTAATGTCCCCTTTTTGCCTTCCTGATTTCCCTCTTAAGTATACTCCTTGATGTTTTTCAGTTCATTTTACTTGTTTAGTGAGAAAAATCCAGTCTGTTCTGGGCTTGAACAAGTGCACTGAAGTCTGGTTGAATGTCTGAGGTGGATATACGAAGGACAGCTGAGAGGTGATCATCAGTGATAGAGGATCTGAATTTGGATTTGTTGAACTTCATCACTGAGAATGTCTGTTTGCATATATAGTTAGATCCAAAGAGGACTACAATCTTCTGAGCATGTCTCCTCATGTGTGGAAAGTTCTCCTCTTTGAGGGAAGAGTAAAAATCAAGCAGTGAAACTGACCTAAAGTACTCTGCCAGAAGTGTGTCAGACTGTGGGTCACTGTGTTCAAGCTGACCATAACTAGGTGTATTCTCCATGTAAATGGGGAAAAAAAATCATGTGCATTTCATTCTCAACCGTTTTAAAGTCTTGAGATTGCCTTGAAAATTCACCCTGCAGTGCCTCTGACATAGATGAGTACCTGTGGAGGTAATCAGCTGAAGGTGCGGCTTCCTTCAGTGTTGGCAAGTGGGTGAGAATGTTGTCCTCCATTTGACTTGAGAGAAGCTGCAACTTTCTCATAAAAGCCTTCCCCAAGTTGTACATTTTATGCACAAAAAGGCCCTTGCACTGCAGCTTCACATTTAGTTCATTCATAAGTGCAGTCACATCAACAGCAAAACCAAGGTCTGCAATCCAGTCTGCATCTGAATGCTGTGGAATGCCATTCCCTTTCTTCACGCACAAATCTTGAATCTCTTCCCTCAGGTCCCATACACCTTGCAGCATTTTGCCCAGGCTGAGCCACCTGACAGCTGGGTGGTAGCCTATGTCACGATGTTCAGTCTCACTTTCCTCCAAAAGTGCAACAAACTGCCTGTGATTCAAAGCTCCTGCTCTGATGAAGTTAACTATTTTAGTTACAACATCAACCACGTGGTTAATTTTTAACACCAGGAGAAAGTGAGGTCTGCAGATGCTGGAGATCAGAGCCTAAAAATGTTTTGCTGGGAAAGCACAGCAAGTCAGGCAGCATCAAAGGAACAGGAGAATCGACATTTCGGGCATAAGCCCTTCTTCAGGAATGAGGAGGGTGTGTCCAGCAGGCTAAGATAAAAGGTAGGGAGGAGGGACTTGGGGGAGGGGCGTTGGGAATACGATAGGTGGAAGGAGGTTAAGGTGAGGGTGATATGCCAGAGAGGTTTTGGGGGCGGAGAGGTCGGGAAGAAGATTGCAGGTCAAGAAGGCAGTTACAGAGGAAAGTGCCGGGAGTGGAGGTTGGGTTGGTGGGGGGTGTGGATCTGACGAGGGAGTGGTCTTTCCGGAACGCTGATAGGGGAGGGGAGGGAAATATATCCCTGGTGGTCAAACAGACCCCCTCCCCTATCAGCGTTCCGGAACGACCACCCCTCCATGACTCCCTTGTCAGGTCCACACCCCCCACCAACCCAACCTCCACTCCCGGCACCGCAAGAAATGCAAAACTTGTGCCCACACCTCCCCCCTCACTTCCCTCCAAGGCCCCAAGAGATCTTTCCATATCCATCACAAATTCACCTGTACCTCCACACACATCATTTACTGCATCCGCTGCACCCGATGTGGCCTCCTATACATTGGGGAGACAGGCCGCCTACTTGCGGAACGTTTCAGAGAACACCTCAGGGACACCCGGACCAACCAACCCAACCACCCCGTGGCTCAACACTTTAACTCCCCCTCCCACTCCGCCAAAGATATGCAGGTCCTTGGCCACCTCCATCGCCAGACCATGGCAACACGATGCCTGGAGGAAGAGCACCTCATCTTCCGCCTACAACCACAAGGGATGAATGCTGATTTCTCCAGTTTCCTTATTTCCCCTTCCCCCACCTTTTCTCAGTCCTAACCCTAAGACTCAGCACCGCCTTCTTGACCTGCAATCTTCTTCCTGACCACTCCGCCCATCACCCTCACCTTAACCTCTTTCCACCTATCTTATTCCCAACGCCCCTCTCCCAAGTCCCTCCTCCCTACCTTTAATCTGAGCCTGCTTGGCACACCCTCCTCATTCCTGATGAAGGGCTTATGCCCAAAACATCGATTCTCCTGCTCCTTGGATGCTGCCTGACTTGCTGCGCTTTTCGAGCAGCACATTTTTCAGCTCTAATTTTTAACACTGACTTACACAACACTTCCTGATGTATAATACAATGCAAAAATACCAATCTCTGTTCAGGGTCAATTTCTGTCACTTTATCCTGCATTCTCTTCAAGAGTCCAACATTTCTTCCTGTTAGATTTGGACAACCATCTGTTGTTACACCCGCCAGTTTGTCCCATTTTAGTCCCAACGTGTCCAAACAGGCATTTACCTCCCTGAACAAATCATTACCAGTTGTTGTTCCTTTCATTGACTGCATGGCTGCCAGCTCCTCCGTGATTTTAAAGTCCGTAGTTATCCCACGTACGAAGATGAGTAGCTGGGCTGTGTCACGTACGTCGCAGCTCTCATCCAAAGCCAAGGAGAAAAAGTCAAAGTTGACCGCTCTGTGCTGCAGCTGAAGCTCCAGATTTCTCTCGATGTCCCTAGTCATTCTCGTTACAGTGCGTCGGGAGAGGGACACATTCTCAAATGCCTTCTTTTTCACTGGGTATATTAGTTCTGCAGAGTCCAACAAGCACTTCGTAATAAACTCTCCATCAGAAAACAATTTGCTGTTTCTGGCGATTTTGTGGGATGTGGCATAACTTGTCTTGGCATGAACTGACATTTTGTGGGCGAGCCAACTAGCATCACTTGTAGCTGTTCACACACGCACGCATACACACGCATGTGCGTCCGTACGTAAATAAAAAAAAGCATCCTTTTCAAAACAACAGCAACGCAGTTGTATTGCGTGCATGGCGTAAATACTTTTGCATTTATGTTCTAATTTGAGATTGACCTCATGCGAGTCAGACAGGAACTGACCAAAGGGCCGGATATGGCCCGCGGGCCGTAAATTGCCCAGGTCTGGTGTAGAGGGAGCTTTACTCTGTATCTGACCCTGTGCTGCCCATGTCGTGCGAGTATTTGATGGGGTGACAGTGTAGAGGGAATTTTACTCTATATCTGACCCTGTGCTGTCCCTGTCTTGCAGGTGTTTGATGGGGTGAGTGTGTAGAGGGAGCTTTACTCTGTATCTGACCCTGTGCTGTCCCTGTCTTGCCGGTGTTTGATGGGGTGGATGGTGATTTTGTTTATTTGCTGAAGTTGACTGCTCTTTTTGCTGATGAGGGGATGATCTGTTGGTTAAAGATCAGCTATTTCTGATTCTCTCTGTGTTTTCTCCTTGCTGCAGCTTCATGTGCTACATCGCTGGGGTCTCCTGGTTCATGGGCCTGGCCTTTGAACCCTTTATCCTGCGAATGTACACATCGGAAAATGCCATGGGCTCCACCATGGTGGACGAGAACTTTGTCTATGGTGACAGGGCACTGTCCTATGCCCGGGAATTCTCCGCCCATGGGAAAAAGGCCGGGTAAGAGAAGCTGGAGCCATTGTTTGACGAGTGTGACCTGAGAAGGTGGGAGCTCATATTTCTGTTTATCCAGGAATGAGTTTAGACTGGCAGTGGGTATAACTGAACAGGGTGGGCTGGAATCAATGTTAATGAGAACCAAGGAACTAATAAAGCAAGGGAGAATACAATGAGAGGGTAAACTAGTACAAAACATAAAAACAGGCTGTAAAAGCTTCTGAAGATATGCAAAAAAGAAAAAGATTAGCAATGACTTATCATTGGAGATCTGTCAAAGGCAAAGTCAGGACGATGGATGATGGGAAATAGGGAAATGTAAGTGAATAATTGGATAATGCCTGCTTTCACCAACAAATATACAAAGATTCCCAGAAATAAAGATCCAAGGGATTCATAAGAACGAAGGGACTAACCATAAGGAACAGGAGCAGAAGTGTACCATTTGGTCTGCGCTGCCAATCAATGAGGTCTTGGCTGATCTGATCATCCTCAGCTCCAGTCTCCTGCCTTTTCTCCATAACTCTTGATTCCTCCAATGATTAAAATCCTGTCTCTCTCAGCCTTCAATGTACTGAATGACACAGCCTCAATAGCTCTCTGAGATAAAGAATTCCACAGATTCACTACCCCCCCGCGAGAAGAAATACCTGCCCATCTCTGTCTGAAATGGGTGACCCCCTTACACTGAGGTGATGTCCCTTCCACTCTCCCACACGGGGGAACGACCTCTCCACATCTCCCCCTGGCAAGTCCCCGAATTTTCAATAAGGTCACCTCTCAATCTTCTAAACTCCAACAAGTTACAGGCCCAACCTACTCCACCTCCCCTCATCAGGCAGTCCCTCCATAACCAGGGTCAGCCGAGTGAACCTTCTCTGGACAGCCCCCATTGTCAATCTCCCTTTCCTGAGAAAAGGGGCCCCAGACTGCCCACGGTATTCCAGCTGTGCTCTGACTGGGGCCTTTCGTAGTTTTAGCAAAACCTCCCAACTTTGAAAGTGCACTCCCTTTTGGAAGAAAGGCCAACATCCCATTTGTCTTCTCTGTGTCCTCCCCAAAGAATTCTAATAAAATGGGAAAGATGATTATTAATAAAAGAGTAATGTTGGCAAAGTTAATGGAAGGTTAAAAATTGAAAATGGACAATTCCCCAGGGTTCCCATGATCTACCTTCCAGAGGTGGTGTTCTTTTGTTTAAGAGACAAGGGCGTCGCTGGCTGGCCAGCATTTATTACCCGTCCCTCGCCATAGAGTCATACAGCACGGAAACATGAGAGGGGAAAGATTTTAAAAGGACCTAAGGGGTAACTTTTCACGCAGAGGATGTTGCGTGTATGGAATGAGCTGCCAGAGGAAGTGGTGGAGGCTGGTATAATGACAACACTTAAAAGGCATCTGGATGGGGACATAAGAAGAGTTTAGAGAATTGTGGGCATAGTGTGAGCAAGTGTACTAGATTAATTTAGGAGATCTAGTCAGCATGGACAAGTAGCACCAAAGTACCCGTTTCCATGCTGTATGACTCTAACTCTGTAAAGGATGGAATTTCTCAACTCTCCAGCTATTCACTGACCAAGGAGAAGACATTTCTTTCTACCTTAGTTTTAACAGAGTGACCTCTCATTATGTAGCTATATCCACCAGTTTCAAATGCCCAACCAGTGAAAACAATACTGTGACCAGTGGGAATACTGTAGCTGTGACCAGTGGGAATACTGTAGCTGTGACCAGTGGGAATACTGTAGCTGTGACCAGTGGGGATACTGCAGCTGTGACCAGTGGGGATACTGCAGCTGTGACCAGTGGGGATACTGCAGCTGTGACCAGTGGGGATACTGTAGCTGTGACCAGTGGGGATACTGTAGCTGTGACCAGTGGGGATACTGTAGCTGTGACCAGTGGGGATACTGTAGCTGTGACCAGTGGGGATACTGTAGCTGTGACCAGTGGGGATACTGTAGCTGTGACCAGTGGGGATACTGTAGCTGTGACCAGTGGGGATACTGTAGCTGTGACCAGTGGGGATACTGTAGCTGTGACCAGTGGGGATACTGTAGCTGTGACCAGTGGGGATACTGTAGCTGTGACCAGTGGGGATACTGTAGCTGTGACCAGTGGGGATACTGTAGCTGTGACCAGTGGGGATACTGTAGCTGTGACCAGTGGGGATACTGTAGCTGTGACCAGTGGGGATACTGTAGCTGTGACCAGTGGGGATACTGTAGCTGTGACCAGTGGGGATACTGTAGCTGTGATCAGTGGGGGTACTGTAGCTGTGATCAGTGGGGGTACTGTAGCTGTGATCAATGGGGATACTGCAGCTGTGATCAGTGGGATACTGTAGCTGTGATCAGTGGGATACTGTAGCTGTGATCAGTGGGATACTGTAGCTGTGATCAATGGGATACTGCAGCTGTGACCAGTGGGGATACTGTAGCTGTGACCAGTAGGATACTGTAGCTGTGACCAGTAGGATACTGTAGCTGTGACCAGTGGGGATACTGTAGCTGTGACCAGTAGGATACTGTAGCTGTGATCAATGGGATACTGCAGCTGTGACCAGTGGGATACTGCAGCTGTGACCAGTGGGATACTGTAGCTGTGACCAGTGGGGATACTGTAGCTGTGACCAGTGGGGATACTGTAGCTGTGACCAGTAGGATACTGTAGCTGTGACCAGTGGGGATACTGTAGCTGTGATCAATGGGATACTGTAGCTGTGACCAGTGGGATACTGTAGCTGTGACCAGTGGGGATACTGTAGCTGTGACCAGTGGGATACTGTAGCTGTGACCAGTGGGGATACTGTAGCTGTGACCAGTGGGGATACTGTAGCTGTGACCAGTGGGGATACTGTAGCTGTGACCAGTGGGGGTACTGTAGCTGTGACCGGTGGGGGTACTGTAGCTGTGACCGGTGGGGGTACTGTAGCTGTGACCGGTGGGGGTACTGTAGCTGTGACCGGTGGGGATACTGTAGCTGTGACCAGTAGGATACTGTAGCTGTGACCGGTGGGGATACTGTAGCTGTGACCGGTGGGGTACTGTGGCTGTGACCAGTGGGATACTGTACCAATCAATGCTTTGACCCAGCGTTTCATCATCTGTAACAACGACTGAGATTTGGAGGCCAGTTGCAACATTTCCATATTTGGTGATGATACAAATCCTGGTGGGAGTGAGAGTCACGAGAGGGCGGCAAAGAGGTCTCCGGGGGATTTCAACTGACTGAGTGAGTAGGCAAAAGTGAGATTGCAGGTACTGGAGATCAGTGTCAAGATTCAAGTGGTGCTGGAAAAGCACAATAGGTTCGGCAGCATCTGAGGAGCAGGAAAATCCACGTTTCGGGCTTCATCTGGAATGAGGCAGGGAGCTTCCGAGGTGGGGAGATAATTTTTTTTTTTGGTTGGGTTTGGAGCAGAGTGGCGGGCTGCGGGTTGTGAGGGTGAGAGGTTGGAGTGGGGGAAGGGCGTAGACAGTTTGAGGCGGTTAATGTCTTGGCGGCAGTTGGAAATAAGAGGTCGAGGGCAGGTAATAGGCCAGCCTGGGGTGTCCAGGTGGATGGAGTGTGTTGGAGGTGGGCGGGAATCCTGGTTGAAAAAGTAAGCTCAGAGGCGGAGGGAGCAGAAGACTAAGTGAGTAGTCAAGAATAAGAGTACATGGGAAATATCTGTGTAGTGTGAGATGAGACACTTGGGTCAAAGGAACTGAGGAGCAGAGTATTTCTTATGAGAGAATGGGAAGTGTTGATGTCCAAAGGAACCTGTCATTGAAGGCCAGAATGTAGGTGCAGCAAACAGCATGAATATTGCTGTGCTTGTGGATGTGCAGAGGGATCTTGGAGTCCATGTACATAGATCCCTGAAAGTTGCCACCCAGGTGGATAGTGCTGTTAAGGCGGCATACAGTGTGTTAGGTTTCATTCGTAGAGGGATTGAGGTCAGGAGCCGCAATATCATGCTGCAATTATACAAAACGCTGATGCGGTCACACTTGGAATATTGTGTACAGTTCTGGTCGCCATATTTCGGGAAGGATGTGGAAGCATTGGAAAAGGTACAGAGGAGATTTACCAGGATGTTGCCTGGTCTGGGGGGAAGGTCTTATGAGGAAAGGCTGAGGGACTTGAACCTGTTCTCATTGGAAAGAAGAAGGCTAAGAGGATATTTGATAGAGACATACAAGATGATCAGAGGATTAGATAGGGTAGACAGGGAAAGTCTTTTTCCTAGGATGATGACGTCAGCGTGTACGAGAGGGCATAACTACAAATTGAGGGGTGATAGATTTAAGACAGATGTCAGAGGCAGGTTCTTTACTCAGAGAGTGGTAAGGGTGTGGAATGCCCTGCCTGCCAATGTAGTCAACACAGCCACATTAGGGAGATTTAAACAATCCTTAGATAAGCACATGGATGATTTTGGGATAGTGTTGGGGACGAGCTGAGAATAGTTCACAGGTCAGCGCAACATCGAGGGCCGAAGGGCCTGTTCTGTGCTGTATTGTTCTATGTTCTATTGGAAGATGATAAGAACAGGAGCAAACAAATCCTGCTTCATTTGTAGAGAATACTAGTGAGATTGTACTTGGAGTGCAGTGCTGTCTTAATTCCTCAGCCCAAGGTCATACTTGCTACAGGAACAGCAGATGTTCAGATTGATTTCTCAAGTGGACGACTGGGCCTATATTCTTCAAAATTTAGCAGTGAAAGGCACCCAAATTTACAACATTCTCAAAGCAATAACAGTCGATTCAGAAAGAAATTTTGCCCTGGCCGTGGGCTCAAGAAACAAGGGACAGTCTCGAAATAATCCATTGAAGGCCAGATGAGGAAGAACATCTTCTGTCAGGGTAAAAGTTTGGATTTCTCTACCCCAGAGAGCTGTGAAAGCTCACTCATTCAGTAAGGTCTGAACAGACGGATAGATTTCTAGTTGATTATGATATCAAGGGATCTGGGGCTAGGAGTAGAATATCAAAGTCTAGAATGGCAGAATAGGCTGGGGGGCTGAGTGGCCTATTTGTACACTGCACGTTCCTCTTGTGGGTTTGAGGTTTGGGCGTCTGGTTTGCTGCTAGGTCAGATATCTGAATAGTTTGGAAGTGGGATGGATGTCATTGGATGGGGGTTACTGGGGCGGAGGTGCAGAGCTGTCAGCTGGAACTGGAAAAGGTGACAGTGTGTACAGAGAGTTCAGAGTTGAAAATAAGCTTTGAGCACAGTGGTGTCCTGTTCTAACTGCAAACCTTTCCTTCACTTCAGGGAGATGCCTGTGGAATGGCTTGTGAAGACCATGAGTGGCCTGGGGCTGGAGACCCATACCCAGACCTTCTCGCGAACTCTCCCCTTCCCCGACGAGATACGGGAGAGATATGTAAGTAACTGACCCTTGTAACATTAGGCAGCTGGGTGAAAGCACAGTGATACAGTCTGGAGGCAGTCTCAGCAGTCAGTACGCTTCTCTCTCCACACTGCCTGCTTCCCTGGGTACTCTGCTGCTTCATCCTTCCCACCACTGTGGGGCCAAGTCAGGATAAGCAGATGTCAAGAAGTTTACTGTATTATTCTGTCCAGTTAGTATAGTTTTATTTACCTCAGTGTAAATATACTTGTTGTTCAATTAAATGGCCACACAAAATCAAGTTTATAAAGTCATTCACAGAAAGAGGGGGAGGGGAGAAATCATTTTAAATATTGAGAAAGGGGCAGCACAGTGGCTCAGTGGTTAGCACTGCTGTCTCACAGCGCCAGAGGCCCAGGTTCGATTCCTTCCTCGGAGACTGTGTGGAGTTTGCAAATTCTCCCCGTGTCTGCGTGGGCTTCCTCCCGGTCTCCTCCCACAATCCAAAGATGTGCAGGTCAGGTGAATTGGCCATGCTAAATTGTCCATAGTGTTCAGGGGTGTGTAGGTTAGGTGCATTAGGCAGGGCTAAATGTAGAGTAATAGGGTAGGGCAATGGGTCTGGGTGGGTTACTCTCTGGAGGGTCAGTGTGGACTTGTTGGGCTGAAGGGCCTGTTTCCACACTGTAGGGATTCGATTCTGTAAAATATCAACAGTTGATTTCGAGTCAATTTCTCCTCAAATACCTCAATGTCCAAGTACCCAGTAGAGGGTGTGAGTGATAAGGCTGTCTGCTGTTAGTTTTATTTCAGGCAAAGTTGCGTTATTATTTCAGTGGCCTATGTTGTAAATACGTTATAACAGTGCAGTATACACCCCCTGCATTATGGTTCTATTACTTGTGTGTGTTTTTACATTGTTTATGTGGACCTCTTGACGATGCGGAATATTTGACCATCCGGGTGTTGGATGGACAAAAAGTTTGTTGTAATTTTGCTGAGAGAAGCTGCTGGTACAGCGCAAACAAATTGCTGGTTAAATTGTGCAGTCGTTTGATTCTCAAGTGGTCCTTTGAGAGAGACGTCAAAAATCACAATGGAAAGATTATTGGTCACACATCAAAAAAAAACAGTAGAAGGATGTTAATATAAACAGAGAGAGCGGAGAGAGTTACCTTTTGAGGGAAGGAAGCTGCCATCCTTACCTGGTCTGACTGACATGTAACTCCTAACCCAGACCAAAGTGGCTGACTCTTAACTTCCTTCTGGGATGAGGAGTAAATGCCGGCCCACCCTGTGGTGCTCCCATCCCGTGAACGAACAGAAAGAAAAGGGAGACAAGAGAAAAAGAGAACAAGGAGAGAAGTGAGAGAGAAATTATATTTGTACTGAGTCTCAGAAATACCATAAAGTACAGGGAATTAAAATGTTTTGTTACAGATTTAATTATGAAATAATAGTTTAACAATTAAATCCATGTTGGATTTTTTTGGTTTAGAAGGAGTAACAAGTTCAAAGAGGTTGATGATAATAATTGTGGACAGTTTAAAGAGGCAGGTGTTTGGGTTCTACGGTCTGTGCCACTGGGAGTGTCAGGAGAATTAGTGATCCCAGGGATGATCCGCTGCTGTTTGTACCATACTCTGCCAGGAGTCACTTATTCCCACTTTCCCGTTGAAACCACAGATGGTGAAAGGGACCAACGTGTACGGAATTCTTCGGGCGTCGAGGGCGGCAAGTACAGAATCGATCGTGCTGAGCACTCCAGTCGGGATCAGACAGAACAGCCAGGCAGCTGGCCTGCTCCTGGCTCTGGCTTCATATTTCCGAGGTGAGGGGAGGGGAGCGCCTCGCAGACACTGCCTGCAGCCCTGACCCCCACCCCACCCCACCCCACCCCTCCCAACAACTCTTTCCCACCTCACCCCCATCAATCCCTCACCCCCTGCCCCCCCCCCCCCCCCCCCCCCCCCCCCCCCCCCCCCGACACTCCCCAGTGGGACAGTGTAGAGGGAGCTTTACTCTGTATCTAACCCCATGCTGTCCCTGTCCTGGGAGTGTTTGATGGGGACAGCACAGAGGGGGCCTTACTCTATATCTTACCCCGTGCTGTCCCTGTCCTGGGAGTGTTTGGTGGGGGACAGTGTAGAGGAAGCTTTACTCTGTATCTAACCCCGTGCTGTCCCTGTCCTGGGAGTGTTTGATGGGGGCAGTGTAGAGGGATCTTTACTCTGTATCTAACCCTGTGCTGTCCCTGACCTGGGAGTGTTTGATGGGGATGGCGCAGAGGGGGCTCTGATATGTTTTGAACACCAGCTCCTTTCGACTGTGTTCAGTGGGGAGGTGGTTTGGGCCCACTCAGCTGGGGGAGGGCATGAGGGATTAACTCTTGGACTGAGTGCAGTCTGTGCTGCTGCAGCTGATTGACTGGGGAATGGTCTTCAAACAGCCAAGTAGCTAACCCCACACCCATTGCCCTTGTGACAGTGAGACAGGGAGTTTATCAGTGGATGGTTGCTGCTGTGTGTTGAACATTTCCTGATACTGTTTCTGTCCCAGGTCAGATTCACTGGGCCAAGGACATCATCTTCCTTTTCAATGAACATGACATGATTGGGATGGAGGCTTGGCTCGAAGCTTACCACGATGTCAATGTGACAGGTAAGGGAAGCTCCCTCTGCCTCGGCTCATTTTTCAAATCCTCCCAGAGCACTTTCCTGCTGCTGCCACGAAAGTCTGCAGCCAAATTGTCTGACCCTCCGACAGCGCGGCGCTCCCTCAGCACTGACCCTCCGACAGTGCGGCGCTCCCTCAGCACTGACCCTCCGACAGTGCGGCGCTCCCTCAGCACTGACCCTCTGACAGTACGGCACTCCCTCAGCACTGACCCTCCGACAGTGCCCACTCCCTTAGCGCTGACCCTCCCATAGTGCGGCACTCCCTCAGCACTGACCCTCCGGCAGTGCGGCGCTCCCTCAGCGCTGTCCCTCCGACGGAGCAGCGCTCCCTCAGTACTGCAGTGGGATTGTCAGCCTGAATTATTGCGGCCATTGAGAGGTTTCTGTCTCGGTGCAGATATTAACTCGTCGGTGATGGAAGGCCGTGCCGGATCGATCCAGGCCGCCATCACCATTGAGATCAGCAGTGACGTCGTGACCAGCTTCGATATCAGTGTCGAGGGGCTGAATGGGCAGCTGCCAAATCTGGACCTGGTGAACCTCTTCACATCATTCTGCCAGAAGAATGGGGTACTGTGTACCATCCAGGGCAAGGTAGGTCCTCCCAGCCCCAATGGGAGTGAGGGGAGGGAAGGGTCACCACCAGGGCTGAGCTCACTTGAGTCAGAGGGCTGACACAACTTTAGAAACTGGAGCTTCTGGGCTGGTAGGGAGCAGTGGGTGGGGTACCCAGGGTGGATGAGCAGGACAGGGGCCGGGCGGAATGGGATGCAGCAGTGGGAGCGACGAGTGGGCTAGGGGAGCGGGATTGGGTCAGGACACGGGGGAGAGGTGGGGGGCACTGGGGAGGGGAGCAGGATGCAGCAGGGATAGGGAGACGGGTTGGGTGTTGCTGAAGGACTGTGCACTGGGACCTGGTGAGTCTGGTATATGATGCTGGCCTGTGGTGTATTGCAGTTACCGCGCCTGGACGGAGAGACCCTGGAGGGTTATCTTCACTCACTGCACACCATGCTGCTGATGGTGCTGAAACAGGGCTCTGGGAAATCCCAGGGAGACCACGGCCTCTTCCTGCGATACCACATCGAGGCAGTCACCATCCGCGGCATCAACAGCTTCCGTCAGTACAAGTTCGACATGGTCACTGTCGGCAAGTGAGTGTCACTGCTAGTTACTGGTAATCTGCACTAATCAGAAACCTGGGTAATCATGAACTTCATGAACCGACCACCTGGTTACTGGTTATCTACACTAACCAGAAACCTGGATAATAATTAACTTCACTATCTGGCCACCTGAGTAATTGTTACCTTCACTAACTGACAGCCTGTTTAACCACTGCCTTCACGAAACTGCACCCTGGTTACTCGTTACCTTCACAATGAGTTCCCTAGTCAGTAGCTTCCTTCAAGATCCATCATGGTTATTCAAGATCTTTACCAACTGTGTTCCTGGTTCATCGTTCCATTTACTAGCCAGCAGCCTCATTACTCACTAACTTTACTAACCGGCAGTCTAGTTACCTGACACTTTCAATAATGAGCAATCTGGTTAACTGTTGCACTCACTAACTAGTAGTGTAGTTGATTACAATTATCACTAACCAGTGTTCTGGTTATTTGTTCCCTCACTAAATGACCACCTGATATTGTTTCACTAATTAGCTGCCCAGTTTAATCTCTGATTTCACTAACCAGTTACCCTGCTTAATGAAACCTGTGTGGATTGACTGCAACTTCTCTGTGCTGTAGAGTGTTTGCGGGGACGGTGTACTGAGTGCAGTCTCTCTGTGCTGTAGAGCGTTTGTGGGGATGGTGTACTGAGTGCAGTCTCTCTGTGCTGTAAAGTGTGTGAGGGGATGGTATCCTGAGTGCAGTCTCTGTGCTGTAGAGTGTGTGAGGGGATGGTGTACTGAGTGCAGTCTCTGTGCTGTAGAGTGTTTGAGGGGATGGTGTACTGACTGCAGTCTCTCTGTGCTGTAGGGTGTTTGAGGGGATGGTGAGGAAGCTGAACAACCTCCTGGAGAAGCTGCACCAATCCTACTTCTTCTACCTGCTCCCATCTCTCTCACGGTTTGTCTCCATTGGATATTACATGCCCGCCTTTGTCTTCCTGATCCTCATCCTGCTGCTCAGAATATCCTTTTCAAACTCATGTTATTAACCTTGCTGCTCCTTCCACCAGAGAGCATACTGAACTAGGCCATCATCTCATCCCGTCTCTCCATCTTTCAATAAGAGCTTGGCTGTCGGAGGGTGAGCGCTGAGGGAGCGCCGCACTGTCGGAGGGTGAGCACTGAGGGAGCGCCGCACTGTCGGAGGGTGAGCGCTGAGGGAGCGCCGCACTGTCGGAGGGTGAGCACTGAGGGAGCGCCGCACTGTCGGAGGGTGAGCGCTGAGGGAGCGCCGCACTGTCGGAGGGTGAGCGCTGAGGGAGCGCCGCACTGTCGGAGGGTGAGCGCTGAGGGAGCGCCGCACTGCCGGAGGGTGAGCGCTGAGGGAGCGCCGCACTGTCGGAGGGTGAGCGCTGAGGGAGCGCCGCACTGTCGGAGGGTGAGCGCTGAGGGAGCGCCGCACTGTCGGAGGGTGAGCGCTGAGGGAGCGCCGCACTGTCGGAGGGTGAGCGCTGAGGGAGCGCCGCACTGTCGGAGGGTGAGCGCTGAGGGAGCGCCGCACTGTCGGAGGGTGAGCGCTGAGGGAGCGCCGCACTGCCGGAGGGTGAGCGCTGAGGGAGCGCCGCACTGTCGGAGGGTGAGCGCTGAGGGAGCGCCGCACTGTCGGAGGGTGAGCGCTGAGGGAGCGCCGCACTGTCGGAGGGTGAGCGCTGAGGGAGCGCCGCACTGTCGGAGGGTGAGCGCTGAGGGAGCGCCGCACTGTCGGAGGGTGAGCGCTGAGGGAGCGCCGCACTGTCGGAGGGTGAGCGCTGAGGGAGCGCCGCACTGTCGGAGGGTGAGCGCTGAGGGAGCGCCGCACTGTCGGAGGGTGAGCGCTGAGGGAGCGCCGCACTGTCGGAGGGTGAGCGCTGAGGGAGCGCCGCACTGTCGGAGGGTGAGCGCTGAGGGAGCGCCGCACTGTCGGAGGGTGAGCGCTGAGGGAGCGCCGCACTGTCGGAGGGTGAGCGCTGAGGGAGCGCCGCACTGTCGGAGGGTGAGCGCTGAGGGAGCGCCGCACTGTCGGAGGGTGAGCGCTGAGGGAGCGCCGCACTGTCGGAGGGTGAGCGCTGAGGGAGCGCCGCACTGTCGGAGGGTGAGCGCTGAGGGAGCGCCGCACTGTCGGAGGGTGAGCGCTGAGGGAGCGCCGCACTGTCGGAGGGTGAGCGCTGAGGGAGCGCCGCACTGTCGGAGGGTGAGCGCTGAGGGAGCGCCGCACTGTCGGAGGGTGAGCGCTGAGGGAGCGCCGCACTGTCGGAGGGTGAGCGCTGAGGGCGCGCCGCACTGTCGGAGGGTCAGCGCTGAGGGCGCGCCGCACTGTCGGAGGGTCAGCGCTGAGGGAGCGCCGCACGGTCGGAGGGTCAGCGCTGAGGGAGCGCCGCACGGGCGGAGGGTCAGCGCTGAGGGAGCGCCGCACGGGCGGAGGGTCAGCGCTGAGGGAGCGCCGCACGGGCGGAGGGTCAGCGCTGCGGGAGCGCCGCACGGGCGGAGGGTCAGCGCTGCGGGAGCGCCGCACGGGCGGAGGGTCAGCGCTGCGGGAGCACCGCACGGTCGGAGGGTCAGTGCTGAGGGAGTGCCGCACTGTTGGTGGGTCAACGCTGAAGGAGCGGTATATTGCTGGAGGTGCTGTCTTTTGAATAAGGCACTAAGCCCATGTCCCACTGGAGAAAGAGTTGCTCAGTAATGTCTGGAAAAAGAGCAGGACTCTGTCAGTGCAACTAACACACAGGATCGGGGCGTTCGAGTCTTGCAGTTTGTTGAATCAGTGTTTTGGCTGCCATGCCAGCTGGGACTGTCCTTCAGCTGCTGTGTTGTAGTTTGTGATGTGCTGAGGGTGGGAATGTTAGCTGCGGATTGTCAGGTCTTTCTGCAGCGAGTCGCCGCCACTGAGCAGTTTGTTTACGAGAGTTTTCCTCAATGTCTTCCTCACGCTCTTGACCTGTGGATCCGATTGTCCAAGGTTCCCGTCTCTACTCAGGACTGTGCCAACGAGGTAGTGTGTGTGGGGAGGGAGGGGGGCGGGGGTGACGGTGAGGGGGGGAGGGCAGGGTCAGTATGGGCACCACAGGGGTCAGGCTGCGAATTCAAGCCCCGAATGTGACCCTCACTGAGCGGGATGAAGGGGAGGGGTACAGCCCTTTGGGCCTCCGTGCCTCATCCCTTCAAAGAGTCTGAATTGTTGCAGTGCAGTATGAGGCCATTCGGCTCAGAGGGCCTGCACTGAGCATGGTTACCGAGCGCCAGTCTCCTACCTTCTCTCCATATCCCAGCACACCACTTCAATACAAATGGCCATCCAATAACCCTCTGGAATACCTCAATTAAACGTGCCACCCACAGTATTCCTGGCTGTGTCCCAGGGTAGAGGAATTTGGGATCATTCAGTGGAGGGCCCAGGGTGGGGTGGGAGAGGGAGGGGGCGGGGATCAGGTGAGCCAAGTGACGCCCAAACCCAATTTTCCCCCTCCCCTCCCTGTCCTCAGGGGTAGCAACCTGATTGTCACTGACATGGCTGCTCCTGGGATGTTGCTGTGCACGATCCATTGTCACCCCCCACCTCCCCCACCCCCTTCGGTAATCCAAACGGTGCCCCGATCGGGCAGTCATTGACCGGGCAGACTGAGAGGTTGGGGTTGACACCTGGCGAATGGGGTGCACCCGTACTCTGTCGCAGTCCCTCTGAGTTTGTAGTTCACCCCCCCCAAGGTTTGTTGAGTTTGTAATCACTCCTGTTCCTTCACTCCAGAATGTGAGACCAAGTTTCCTGTCGATCATGACTCCGATTTTTATCTGCCATGTCATGGGTCTTGCCCTCTACTACGTGCCACTCCTGTGCCAGGGAAGAGCGACAGACCATTTCCCCGTCTCGGACACTGAAGCTGTCGTACTCACTTCCATTGCAATCTACGTGGCCGGACTGGCACTGCCCCACAACACCCAGAGGTAGGACACAGCGTCCGGCCGAGGGCAATCACACACACACGCAGGTACGGAGGGAACAAGCATGACAAGAGAGAGAGAGAAATCAGGACAGTCACGAGAGAGAGAGAGCAGGCCACTGGAATCAGTGACAGGGGTAGAATGGTGAATATTCTTAGTCCTTTGATGATACGGGACGCTTCACCAGAACACCCCTACACAGTAAAGAGAGAATTTTGGTGTACGAGGGGAGAATGCTGATTGGTTGTCAGGTAGATTCTGATTGGTGGTGGTAATGTCCTGTGAAATGAGCCAGCGAATGGCTGCTAGGTTTTGAGCTGAAGCTGACACCATGTGCAGACAAACAGCTGCAGCATCATGTGTCCTTCTGCCGAGAATGTCCTGACTGTGTGGGTTGTTGTGATGAGGCAGGCACTGTCAGAAAGGGCAGCCGGAGCCCATTCAACAAGCCCTTCCAGAAGGCAAGCAGAGCTGTGTGGGAGGGAGGGAAGGGCGAGGCCTGGTCTTACTGAGGGCCTGTTTCAGTGAACCAGCAGACACAGTGGGAGGGGTGGCGGTGGGTGGTCTGATCCTGTGAAGTTGCTGGGTGTTGTGCCTTGACGTGGAGCCTGTGTGCTGTGTTGTTTTCCCGACAGTGGCTTGCCGACTGAGTTGGCTGCCCATGGCTGGATGACTCTGAAGCTGATCTCTGTCCTATACCTGGCTCTCCTGCTGGGCTGCATCACCTTGATCAACTTCTCTCTGGGCTTCATCCTGGCTGTGACCCTCGTCCCAGCAGCTGCCCTCGCTGAGCCTGCACCCCACAGGTAAGGGACATGGGGGGAGAGCGCTCATCCAGGATAATAGAGGCATGGAGATGTATAGCACAGAAACAGACCCTTTGGTCCAACCCTCTCATGCCGACCAGATATCCCAACCCAATCTTGTCCCACCTGCCAGCCCATATCCCTCCAAACCCTTCCTATCCATATACCCATCCAAATGCCTCTTAAATGTTGTAATTGTACCAGCCTCCACCACATCCTCTGGCAGCTCATTCCATAAACGTACCACCCTCTGAGTGAAAAAGTTGTCCCTTAGACTCTTTTATATCTTTCCCCTCTCACCCTAAACCTATGCCCTCTAGTTCTGGACTCACTGACCCCAGAGAAAAGACTTTGTCTATTTATCGTATCCATGCCCCTCATAATTTTATAAACCTCTATAAAGTCACCCCTCAGCCTCCAGGGAAAACAGCCGCAGTTCCAATCCAATCCGTGTGGCAGGGTCGATTGGATAGGGCTTGGGGAGTGGGTGGGTGGTGATCAGTCATCCCCGCTCCAGGACATCTCTGCAGGAGTCCCTCAGAGTAGTGTCCTCGGCCTAACCATCTTCAGCTGCTTCATCAATGACTTTCCCTCATCAGGGCGGCATGGTGGCTCAGTGGTTAGCACTGCTGCCTCACAGCGCCAGGGACCCGGGTTCAATTCCAGCCTCGGGCGACTGTGTGGAGTTTGCACGTTCTCCCCGTGTCTGTGTGGGTGTCCTTCAGGTGCTCCAGTTTCCTCCCACAATCCAAAAATATGCAGGTTAGGTGGCTTGGCCATGCAAAATTACCAACAGTGTTCAGGGACCTATCGGTTAGGTGCATTAGTCAGGGGAAATCTGGAGTAGCGGAATTGGTGTGGGTGGGTTACCCCAGAGGGTTGATGTGGACCTGTTGGACTCGAGGGCCTGTTTGCACGCTGCAGGGACTCTGAGGTATAAGGTCAGAAGTGGGGATGTTCGCCGATGATTGCAGTGTTCAGCACCATTCGCCACTCCTCAGATACTGAAACAGTCCGTGCTCCAATGCAACAAGATCTGGACAATATCCAGGCTTGGGGTGACAAGTAACATTCACGCCCCACAAATGCCAGACAATAGCCATCACTAATTAGAGGCACTCTAACCACCGCCCCTTGATATTTAATGGTGTTACCATCACTGATTCCCGTACTATCAACATCCTGGGGGGTTATCATTGATCAGAAACTCAATTAGGTTCGCCATATTATTTCAGTGACAACAAGAGAGGGTCAGAGGGTGGGAATACAGCATAGAGTCTCTCAGCTCCTGACTCCCCAGAGCCTGTCTACTATCCACATGACCCAAGTCAGGAAGGCGATAGAATTCAAGGCTACAGCAGATTAAGAATGATTTGGAGATGCTGGTGTTGGACTGGGGTGTACAAAGTTAAAAATCACACAACACCAGGTTATACTCCAACAGGTTTAATTGGAAGCACACTAGCTTTCGGAGCGTCGCTTTAAACCTGTTGGACTATAACCTGGTGTTGTGTGATTTTTAACAGATTAAGGCAGCAGCTCACAGCCCCCTTCAGTTCAGGCTTTGGAATAAACTCTGGCCCAGCCACATTCACAATCTTATCAATGAATATTTAGAAAGGTGATTGTTCCCTCTATCCAAATAGTGTTTTTTACACACAGTTCCTGCATTCCTCAATATTGAATACTTTCCAGTACAATTTGTTTTTATTTACCAAGTCAGGATAGCAGCATTCCTTCCCTAAACTGGACGAGATGGATCAGATCATTTCATTCCTGATATTTAGTCCAGATTTAAATGCACTCTGTTTCTGTAGTGGGATTCGAACAGGTGTCTCTGACTCAGTAGTCCATGTTTCTGCGTGGGTTTTCCCCACAGCAGCACGGTGTGTTCACCCACACGTGTGGTTCTGGAAGAAAGTTCACCACCAACACCACTTTAAGAGCAACGAAGGGTGGACAATCAATGCAGCAGCAATCCCTGCGACCCACACCTGAATTAAAAATTAATCCAACTTCGTAAGAACTCTGCTCCTATTCCTGGTGTTTAATTATAATTAGGTTGGGTACAGCACAACCTTCACATTCCTCTGAAAATGACACTGTAAAAAAGGGATAATTTTTAACCAGTTGCTTAGATTTTCAATCTTCAAACAGTTTGCAGTATTAATTATTGGATGTTTGTATTCCAAGTGAGTTCAGAGCTTTTCCCTTGACTTGGGAACAAACATTTCGAACCTGACTGTGATTTTGACAGTGCCTCTCTTTGTTGCCTGCCCCCTCCACAGGACGCTGAAAGCCCTGTTCCTTATCCTGATGTCGCCGATCACTATCTTGCTGATGTGTATTTACCTGTACCATGAACTGGCCGAATACCCTATCACTCTGCTGGAGTGCTGGCAGCTCCTCCTGCAGGCTGTGGCTGAGTCCATTCTCGATCACCATCTGTACAGCTCCATCATTTACCCCTTTGTTGTCTTCTTCATCTACCCCTGCTGGCTCCTGCTCTGGAACGTGGTCTTCTGGAACTGAGAGAGTGCACACATCTCCCTCCACGGCCCTGCCCAGGACGATACACACCACCCCAAGGGTGACGCGGTTGAAGGCATGATGGGTTAGAAAGACAGCAGACTGTGAGGGTCTCTTATTGAATAACATTGGGTTTCATTCTGGGGTTTCTGAGGTTTTAATTTGACTGCATGGGGTGATGGGGGAGGGAGTCAGAAAACAAGACATCTCAGGGTTGGGGGTTGTGGGGGCTTGGAGGGACCGATCACTTGGAGAGGGAAGGAAAAGGGCGGGAATTGAGGTCAGCACGGGGTGTCTGGTGACTGGGTTACAACAGGAAATGGGCAAGTGAAATGAGCTGAGGACTGAAGGGATCAGGAGGGACCAAGTGGAGTTCTCAGGGGAGTTGCTGAATAAGGAAGTTTGTCATGATCTGGGGAGACCAAACCTCAACATTTGCACTTCGGGATAGAATGAACCTTAGTGTAAGTGAAAAGGAGCAGTGTCTAAGTCTTTATATCACCGAAGAATATCCCCATGATGTCTAACCCCACCTGGTATCCAATAAAGCTTTCAGATCATATCCAGCACCAAATGCAGGGTTTTAATGTAACTTTTGGATGTGTGTGTTGGGGTTGAGTAAGGAGCTGTGTTTGTGACCTTCACACAGATCATTACTTTCTGTTGGGGCTGGTCTGAAGTCAGAAACACATCTCAATGAAATGACTGAATGTTTCTCTTTCACTGAATGAGGACCTGTTTCACTGCTGAGTTTATAATGTGAAAAATTGTTTGTTGTGTAAATAGTCGATTGGATTTTTAAAGAAAGGTGAGAATAAAAACAGATAAATATTTATTTTGCAGGGATTGCAGTATTTATGCTAGTGTCAAAAGGCATAAAAAATGTTTTGCGATTGTACAGCTCCTTTACTCAGGGTGCCTCAGAATGTTTAATGCCAGTGACCTGTTGGTTAGGCCGTGTCGTTATTGTTATTGTGGGAGAAAGGGCAGCCATTTTGTATACAGGAAATTCCCACAAACAGTGCGATACAGAGCCACGTCATCCTTCTCAGTGAAGTTGTTAGAGGAATAAATATTAGTCGTGGGTTTCAGGGAGAACTCTGATATAAGAATACAGAACAGTGATTGCTGATCATCTGAAATGAACAGCTGGAAAAACTCAGCAGTACTGGCAGCATCCGTGGAGAGAGAAACAGCGATAATGCTTCAGGTCCGGTGACTGCATCAGGATTCCTGTGGTCTGTCCAGTCGTGGCTGCAGGATCTTATATCATCCTGAGAATGCAGGTGGAGCTTCATTTTAACATCTTGAGCATATGGCACCCCTGAGACGTCTAGACATAAAAGATTCCCCACACTATTGGAAGAGGAGCAGTGACAATCTAGCCGTTGTTTGTGGGGGTCGCTGTGCTTAAGTCTGGCATCACTACAATTGCTCGACCTTGAGATGTCCTCGTGAGCCGAGAGATCCACAACGTCCCTAAAATTAGTGTTGGGAGCCCCACTTCACAAGTGAATAAACAGGTCTGTGGAGAGGGATTTGAATGTATAAGAAGGAAGAAAGGCCAAAGTGAATATGGGCCCTGTAGAGAACGAGGCTGGGGAAGTAAATAATGGGGTACCAGGAAATGGCAGAGGAGTTCAATAAACGATGATGAAGACTGATGCAAAGTAGAGGACAGTAATTGCATTCAGAACCCCAAAAAGGGCTCTGTTGTGAGTGTTTTTGGGGAGGGGTAATAGGACATAAATACAATAACTATGACTGAGAAAACATGCTAAAGAAACTAACAGGGCTACAGAAAAACCGAAAGAACTGCAGATGATGGAAATCTGAAACAAAAACAAATCATTGGAAAAGCTCAGTAGGTCGGGCAGCATCTGTGGAGAGAAAGCAGGTCTGGTGACCCTTCAGAACGGGGCTACAGGCTGATAGTCCCCTGGACCTGGTGGATCACAGCCCAGAATTTTAAAGGAAGCAGCGACACAGATCGTGGGTGCACTGGGAGCAATCTCAATCTTTATATTCTGAAAGAGTCCCAGAGGATTGTAAAACGGCCTTTATAACACCTTTATTTAGAATCCTGTTTTCCATTTCTGTTTTCAATCATTGTGATGGTCACTGTTTCTCGGCATCTTTTACTCTGACACAGAATCATAGAGATGTACAGCACAGAAACAGACCCTTCGGTCCAACCCGTCTATGCCGACCAGATATCCCAACCCAATCTAGTTCCACCTGCCAGCACCCGGCCCCTATCCCTCCAAACCCTTCCTATTCATGAAATCATCAATTGATTTGAATTGAATTGAATAATTTATTGTCACATGTATTCAGTATAAAATAATGAAAGTTTCTGCCATCACCATGCATCAGTGCCATAAAGAGAGTCCTACTCTGGGCTTCACCAGCCCCTTCACCTCACAACCTTACATCTCACCAGATCCAAAGTAGCCTGATCCCTGGTTGGATTTGCAATGTATTCTTATCAGAAACTGCTCTCAAATACACTGTATGAATCTTTTGATATGGCTTTCTCTGCCAATCTGACTATCCCAATCAAGATTAAAGTCACCCATGACTAATATACTGCCTTTCTCACATGCCCTCATTATAGAACATAGAAAAATACAGTGCAGTACAGGCCCTTCGGCCCTCGATGTTGCGCCGATCCAAGCCCACCTAACCTACACTAGCCCACTATCCTCCATATGTCTATCTGTTTTATCTCCTGTTTTATTCTGTGTCTACTGTTAGAAACTCCTGATGTTGGTATCTGTTACTTCCCTTTTTTAATACGTGGATTCTAGATCTTCTGGTTCAAGATTATTTCTTGCCATCATGCTTATTCAATCCTGCTCCCCCATCACCCTTCCCTTCCTGCCCGTCCTCCTGAAAAGTCACACACCCATGGAGATTTAGTTCCCAGGTTTGATCTACTCGTAACCATGTCCCCCTAATGGTTCTGATAAGAGTTGCTGGAATCCCAGTCTGAGGAAGGACATTCTTGTTATTGAGGGAATCCAGTGAAGATTCACCAGACTGGATCCTGCGATGGCAGGATCGAGGTATGAGGAAAGGCTAGATCGACTGGGCTAGTACTCGCTGAAATTTAGAAGAATAAGGGGAATCTCATTAGATTCTGATGGGACTGGACAGGCTAGATGTGGAAAGAATGTTCCCAATGTTGGGGAGGTCCAGAACAAGGCCCCACAGTCTAAGCTTAAGGGGTAGGCCATTCAGGACTGAGATGAGGAAGAACTTCTTCACTTACCAAGAGTTCTGAAGCTGTGGAATTCTCTCCCACAGGAAGCTGTTGGGACCAGTTCATTAGATCCATTGAAAAGGGATCTGGAAGAGGCTCTTGTGGATAAAGGGATCAAGGGATATGGGAAGGAACAGGCCCTTCGGCCCTTCAAGCCTGTGCCAATCCAGATCCTCGATCTAAACCTGCTGCCTACTTTCTAAGGATCTACATCCCTCTGCTCCCTGCCCATTCGTGTATCTGTCTAGATACATCTTAAATGACGCCGTCACTTCCACCTCTACCATCTCCACTGGCAACACATTCCAGGCCGCCACCACCCTCTGTGGTCAGAACTTTCCATGTATATCTCCCTTAAAAGTTTCCTCTCTCACCTTGAACTCATGACCCCTACTAAGTCCCCCACTCAGGGGAACAGCTGCTTGCTATCCTCCCTGTCTGTACCTCTCATGGTTTTGAAGACCTCAATCAGGTTCCCCCTCAACCTCTGTCTTTCTAATGAAAATAATCTGAATCTACTCAATCTCTCCTCATAGCTAGCACACTCCATACCAGGCAACAACCTGGTGAACCTTCTCTGCAACCTCTCCAAAGCTTCCACATCCTTTTGGTAATGTGGTGACCAGAACTGTATACAGTATTCTGAATGTGGCCGACCCAAAGTCCTATACGACATGGGCAGCACGGTGGCACAGTGGTTAGCACCTGCTAATTCTGATGAAGGGTTTTTGCCCGAAACATCGATTTTCCTGCTCCTCGGATGCTGCCTGAACTGCTGTGCTTTTCCAGCACCTCTCTAATCCAGAATCCTATACAACTGTAACATGACCTGCCAACTCTTGTACTCAATACCCCATGCAATGAACATAGAACATAAAACATTACAGCGCAGTACAGGCCCTTTGGCCCTCGATGTTGCGCCGACCTGTCATACTAATCTGAAGCCCATTGAACCTACACTATGCCATGTATGACCATGTGCTTGTCCAATGACGACTTAAATGTACTTAAAGTTGGCGAATCTACTATCGTTGCAGGCAAAGCATTCCATACCCTTACTACTCGCTGAGTAAAGAAACTACCTCTGACATCTGTCCTATATCTATCACCCCTCACTTTAAAGCTATGCCCCTTCATGCTCACCGTCACCATACTTGGAAAAAAGCTCTCCCTGTCCACCCTATCTAACCCTCTGATTATTTTGTATGTCTCTATTAAGTCTCCTCTCAAACTTCTCTCCAACGAAAACAGCCTCAAGTCCCTCAGCCTTTCCTCTTAAGACCTTCCCTCCATACCAGGCAACATCCTAGCAAATCTCCTCTGCCCCTTTCCAAAGCTTCCACATCCTTCTTATAATACAGTGACCAGAACTGTACATAATACTCCAAGTGCGGCCGCACCAGAGTTTTGTACAGCTGCAGCATAACCTCATGGTTCCGGAACTCGATCCCTTTATTAATAAAAGCTAAAACACTGTATGCCTTCTTAACAACCCTGTCAACCTGGGTGGCAACTTTCAAGGATCTGTGTACCTGGACACCGAGATCTCTCTGCTCATCTACACTACCAAGAATCTTACCATTAGCCCAGTACTTTGCATTCCGGTTACTCTGACCAAAGTGAATCACCTCACACTTGTCCACATTAAACTCCATTTGCCACCTCTCAGCCCAGCTCTGCAGCTTATCTATGTCTCTCTGTAATCTACAACATCCTTTGTCACTATGCACAACTCCACCGACCTTAGTGTCGTCTGCAAATTTACTAACCCACCCTTCTACACCCACATCCAGGTCGTTTATAAAAATGACGAACAGCAGTGGACCCAACACCGACCCTTGTGGTACACCACTGGTAACTGGACTCCAGGATGAACATTTCCCATCAACCACCATCCTCTGTTTTCTTTCAGCAAGCCAATTACTGATCCAAACTGCTATATCCCCCACAATCCCATTCTTCCACATTTTGTACAATAGCCTACTGTGGGGAACCTTATCGAATGCCTTGCTGAAATCCATATACACCACCTCAACCGGTTTACACTCATCTACCTGTTTGGTCACCTTCTCAAAGAACTCAATAAGGTTTGTGAGGCACGACCTACCCTTCACAAAACTGTGATGACTATCCCTAATCAAATTATTCTTTTCCAGATGATTATAAATCCTATCTCTTATAACCCTTTCCAACACTTTACCAACAACTGAAGTAAGGCTCACTGGTCTATAATTACCAGGGTTGTCTCTACTCCACTTCTTGAACAGGGGAACCACATTTGCTATCCTCCAGTCTTCTGGACTATTCCTGTAGACAATTATGATTTAAAGATCAATGCCAAAGGCTCTGCAATCTCCTCCCTGGCTTTGTAGAGGATCCTAGGATAAATCCCATCCGGCCCAGGGGACTTATCTATTTACACACTCTGCAGGATTTCTAATACCTCTTCCTTGTGAACCTCAAATCCCACCTGCTGAAAATGTGTTGCTGGTTAGAGCACAGCAGGTCAGGCAGCATCCAAACCAGCAACACATTTTCAGCTGTGATCTCCAGCATCTGCAGACCTCATTTTTTACTCAAATCCCACCTAGTCTAGTAGCCTGTATCTCAGTAATCTCCTCGACAACATTGTCATTTTCTAGAGTGAATACTGGTCAAAAAATATTCATTTAGTGCTTCCCCTATCTCCTCTGACTCCAGACACAACTTCCCACTATTATCCTTGATTGGCCCTAATCTTACTCTCGTCATTCTTTTGTTCCTTAAATACCTATAGAAAGCCTTAGGGTTTACCCTGATCCTATCCGCCAACAACTTCTCATGTCACCTCCTGGCTCTTCTGAGCTCTCTCTTTAGGTCTTTCCTAGCTAACTTGTAAACCCTAACTGAGCCTTCACATCTCATCCTAACATAAGCCTCGTTCTTCCTCTTGACCAGCGATTCCCTTTCCTTTGTAAACCACATCTCCCACGCTGTACAGCTCCCTGCCTGACAGGTACATACTTATTTAGGACACACAGAAGCCTTTCCTTGAATAAGCTCCACATTTCTAATGTGCCCATCCCCTGCAGTTTCCTTCCCCATCCTATGCTTCCTAAATCTTGCCTAAACACATCGTAATTGCCTTTCCCCCAGCTGTAACTCTTGCCCAGTGGTATACACCTGTCCCTTTCTATCACTAAAGTAAACATAACAGAATTGTGATCGCTATCACCAAACTGCTCACCTACATTCAAGTCTAACACCTGGCCGGGCTCATTACCCAGTACCAAATCTAATCTGGCTTCACTCTTGTTGGCCTGTCTACATACTGTGGCAGGAAGCCCTCCTGCACACATTGGACAAAAACTGACCCATCTATAGTACTCGTACTGTAGTGATCCCAGTCAGTATTTGGAAAGTTGAAGTCCCCCATGACAACTACCCTGTCTCTCTCACTCCTATCGAGAATCGTCTTTGCTATCCTTTCCTCTACATCTCTGGGACTATTCGAAAGCCGATAGAAAACTCCCAACAGGGTGACCTCTCCTTTCCTGTTTCTAACCTCAGCCCATACTACCTCAGTTGAGAGTCCCCAAACATCCTTTCTGCATCTAGTATTGTCCTTGACCAACTATGCCACACCTCCCCCTCTTTTACCATCTTCTCTGTTCTTGCTGAAACATCTAAATCCTGGAATCTGCAACAACCATTCCTGTCCCTGCTCTAACCATGTCTCCAAAATGGCCACAACGTCGAAGTCCCAGCTACCAACCCATGCTGCAAGTTCACCACCTTATTCCAGATGCTCCTGGCGTTGAAGAAGACACACTTCAAACCAACTTCTTGCTTGCCGATGCCATCTTGCGTCCCTGAAACGTGATTTCGGACCTCCCTACTCTCAACCTTTTCTATACTCGAACCACAATCTCACAAGCTCAAGCCCAGAATTAATTATTCTTGTAACTCATGCCTTGGTCGTTTTGCAAGGGTCACTGTGTTGCTGACCAGCTGAGAACACCAATGGCAGATCCAATTCCATAACATTTGATGCTGAAGGGGATGGAGGGGAGTGGTTTAGTACCTCAAGCGGTCGAGGTAAGTGGGCAAGGTAAAAGCAATGACTGCAGATGCTGGAAACCAGATTCTGGATCAGTGGTGCTGGAAGAGCACAGCAGTTCAGGCAGCATCCAACGAGCAGCAAAATCGCGTTTCAGGCAAAAGCCCTTCATCAGGAATAAAGGCAGTGAGCCTGAAGCGTGGAGAGATAAGCTAGAGGAGGCTGGGGGTGGGGAGGGGGAGAAAGTAGCATAGAGTACAATGGGTGAGTGGGGGAGGGGATAAGGTGATAGGTCAGGGAGGAGAGGGTGAAGTGGATAGGTGGAAAAGGAGATAGGCAGGTAGGACAAGTCCGGACAAGTCATGGGGACCGTGCTGAGCTGGAAGGTTGGAACTGGGGTGAGGTGGGGGAAGGGGAAATGAGGAAACGGGTGAAGTCCACATTGATGACCTGGGGTTGAAGTGTTCCGAGGCGGAAGATGAGGCGTTCCTCCTCCAGGCGTCTGGTGGTGAGGGAGCGGCGGTGAAGGAGGCCCAGGACCTTCATGTCCTCGGCAGAGTGGGAGGGGGAGTTGAAATGTTGGGCCACGGGGCGGTGTGGTTGATTGGTGCAGGTGTCCTGGAGATGTTCCCTAAAGCGCTCTGCTAGGAGGCGCCCAGTCTCCCCAATGTAGAGGAGACCGCGTCGGGAGCAACGGATACAAACAATGATATTAGTGGATGTGCAGGTAAAACTTTGATGGATGTGGAAGGCTCCTTTAGGGCCTTGGATAGAGGTGAGGGAGGAGATGTGGGCACAGGTTTTACAGTTCCTGCGGTGACAGGGGAAAGTGCCAGGATGGGAGGGTGGGGGCGTAGTCCTGACCAGGCAGTCACAGAAGGAACAGTTCTTTGTGGAAGGCGGAAAGGGGTGGGAAGGGAAATATATCCCTGGTGGTGGCGGAAATGTCAGATGATTTGGTTTATGCGAAGGTTTGTAGGGTGGAAGGTGAGCACCAGGGGCATTCTGTCCTTGTTACGGTTGAAGGGGTGGGGTCTGAGGGCGGAGGTGCGGGATGTGGACGAGATGCGTTGGAGGGCATCTTTAACCATGTGGAAGGGAAATTGCGGTCTCTAAAGAAGGAGGCCATCTGGTGTGTTCTGTGGTGGGACTGGTCCTCCTGGAAGCAGATACGGTGGAGGTGGAGGAATTGGGAATACGGGATGGCATTTTTGCAAGAGGTAGGGTGGGAAGAGGTGTACTCCAGAGGTAAGTGGGCAATCAGCCAACATTACGGTACACCCTCCACACCCCGCACCATCCAGGATACATTGCACACAACACAAAACATGAGCACGTCACTATCCAGAGTAACTTAGAAAATAAAGTTTATTTTCATTTCTGTACATTGTTAAACAAAGCCTCAAAAGAAAAATACATCAATAACAAGTATTACAGAGTAATATCAGCTTCTACAACTGTGTGCACACACACACACACACACACACACACACACACACAACTTCCCAGGCAGTGACTGGGTGACACAGTTTGACACCTTCCTTTTATTGTCTGTGGGTCTGAAAGGGTTAATACTGCACAGTGCTATAAGCACCTGGTCCCATTCAGACAGAACAGCATAGAATCTCAAAAGGAGTCAAGACTGGTTACAGTGGGGAGAGTGACGTGTTGATATCACTCTAACCTCAAAATAATTTGTGTTCATTTCCTGCCTACCTGGACAGAGGAGGGAAAAGGCTTTGAGACACACACACACACACACACACACACACACAGAGGAACAATTACCGATCCTCCGTCCCTGCTGACTTGAGAGTTTGTTTCTTCCCTCCATACGTGTGCAATTTGCACGTGCCTGTGTGTGCACACAGCAGCTCACTTATCTGATAGCAAACAACTGGCTTTTTCATTCAGTTTGTTCAAACATTTTGGGCTACACATTTGAACCTGGCCTTCTGGATTAGTGGCAGGGGACACTACCACTGCAACACAAGACCCTGCTACTGGTAAAATACTGCATTCCTGGTTAATTAGCAACACTGCATTCCTGGTTAATTAGCAGCAATTCTATAAACCAACCTGGAGCGCCCAGCAAGCCAGCGAGAACAAGGGGCCAGGAGCCCCTTCCATTTGTGCTGTATGAGCTCTCAGCTCTGGTTAAGTCAACAAAGGGTTCAAACAATGAGGAGATGGATTGCTGAAAATGGGGGCACACCACTGAACATTTTCATGTTGCGATCATCTGGACACAACAGCAAGAATACTGATTAGGGTTTGTTCTGATGTATACAAAAAACAATGGTTTGACATTGTGGCTCTGCCATTCACAAAAGTCCTGTACAGTAGTGACAATATCCACACTTGGTTTATATTCTCCTGGCTTTTATTTAAATTCAGGGAATATAAAGGTCACTGGGTGGGCCCAGCATTTATTGCCTGTCCCTAGTTGCCCCTTTGAGAAGGTGGGGGTGAGCTGCCTTCCTGAACCACTGCAGTCCATGTGCTGTGGGTTGACCCACATTGTCCTGAGGGAGGAGTCCCTGGATTTTGACCCTATCTCACAGAGGCGATTATAATGATATGGAAATTTGTTGGTTGGGGAAACCACTGAGATTGGGAGAATCTGTCCAGAATCTTAGGAACAACATCGTGGGCTGAAGGGCCTGTACTGTGCTGTATCTTTCTATGTCCTACAATGTGGAGATACCAGTGTTGGATTGGGGTGCACAAGGTCAGAGGTCACATCACCAGGTTAGAGTCCAACAGATCTGTTTAAAATCACAACCTTTCGGAGTTTCGTCCCTGCATCAGGTGCGCTTCCCTCCACCTCACCTGATGAAGGGGCAGCGCTCCGAAAACTTGTGACTTCAAATAAACCTGTTGGAATATAACCTTGTGTGCTGTCTAACTCTGTCTAACAGTTGTACAGTAATCTCAATCTGACAGGCTGCTACCTCAGAGTGGTAGCGTCCCTACGTCTGAGGCAGGAGGCTCAAGAGATGTGCCTTGACAGCAATAGAAAATATCCAGACTGACCCCCAGCATCCACATCCTATTGGTTTGGGTGAGAATGAGTCCGCGATCTCCACTCCCCTCCCCCCCCCCCCCACCACTGGGAGGAAATCTTGACCTCACCCTAAAGAGCCTGGCTCAGAAGGCAAGGACCCACCCCATGGGAAAGGAGACCTGCAGCACTCCTGCTCAGGGTAACAAGGGATGGGAAACTACTTCCAGACACGCTCCAGATCCCAGGATTAATAAAATGAGAAATTAAGAGTCCTCTGACTGAAATGTTAACTCTGCCTTCTCCTCACAGATGCCACCAGACTTGCTGGGCTCTCCTGGAATAAAGCCCAGAGCCCTGATTCCCTGGCCTTGTGTTCATTCCTCAATCAGGTGACTCTGGTTGGATTCTGTGCCACTGTGGAGAACTGCTCATGTCTAGTCCCAGTAGACCATCGAGAAAAGCCAAGTAGGTGCTGCAAACTGGAAACAGTAAGAGCTGTTGGAGATCCTGAGAGGGGGTGTCCAGGCAGATCTACGCACACACAAAGAGGTCAGAAACGTTGAGCTCTTCCTTCCCCCACACACGCTGCATTTCCTGCTGTGTGTTTCTAAAAGTTTCTGTTCCCACAGCATTGGCTTGTACACTATGGCATATATGTGGGCAGACCTCTGTTAACAGGAGATATTCCAGCAGTGCATCTCCTCAGGAAGTGAAATACTTTGAACCGTAACACACATTTATAACAGTAACAAGTTAGAGAAGTACAAATTCCCATTCGGAAGCTAAACAGCACCCCCGAATAAATGGCTGCTCATTCTAGACAGAATACAAACCACCCAAAGACTCCACACTCGTGAATCCAAACATAGACATTGGACAGCACCTGCTGAACAATCCTCGAGTGTGCCAGCAGCCACATCCTCAAACAATTTAAGATAATCCTTTGGGTTTGTAACACAGCTCATTTGATCAAAGCAACATGCATTCACGTGCAGGGATCTGTTCACCACACAAAGGAAACAAATTCAAGGCTTGTGCTTTTTTTGAGGCTATAGTTCTCCATTGCTTTCTCGATAGCATTACACTAGCCAATCACAGTCGACATAACAAGCAATCAGCACCTGTTTCTCCTCAGCTACAAACTCTGACCATTTGAGATTGGACATCCTTATGTCTGTGCTGATGAGTGCAAGATAAACATTTTTTTGCAACTTGTCACTAAGCAAGATTGAAAGTTTGTACTACCAAGGCGAGGACTTAGAATACAGACTGTGCCACTGACAAGCTAAAGCCCCAGCCCCCAATAAATGACACCATTTGGTTAGGCTGAAGCCACAGCTTAGATTGCTGACTGGATCACGATAGGGCTAACTAAACTCAAACACTCTGGAACAGGATATTCCCAGAGTTATAGGAGCGAGAATGGCATGGAGGGGCTTGTCGTGGGGTAATTGTTCAGAATTCAGTGGGGAAAACCCTCTCAGGGATTGACAGGGAGGGACTCTCACAGCCTGACCAAGGAACCTCAGACAGTTCCCTCTTTGTCCAGAAACCTGACCACAATCTGTCGACGAAGACAAGTTTTATAAAGTGATAGACATCTGGGAGTGACTGCACAGGCAGTTACCTGACCCAGCGTCACCCGAGAGAAACCGGCCAACCAGCCACAGCTGTTGGCTATTTTAATCAGCCCCATTCATGGAAAATGTCTCAGGGAATGATTCAGGTAAATGGAAACTTCCTCCACGTGTTATTCATAAACACTCTCAATGCTCAGTGACAGCAGTGTGTACACTTTACAAGATGCACTGCAGAAATTCACCCAGGCTCCTTAGACAGTGCCTTCTCATCACCCCGACTTGGAACCATATCACCGTTCCTGCACTGTCACTGGGTCAAAATCCTGGAGTTCCCTCCCTCGGGCATTGTGGGTCGACCTACAGCACATGGACTGCAGCGGTTCAGGAAAGCAGCTCACCCCCACCTTCTCAAGGAGCAACGAGGGAGGGTCAATAAATGTTGGGCCCAGTCAGACACACCCACATCCTGTGAACGCATTTTATAAAAAAACAGGCATCTCCAAGTTATTATTAGGAGAGTAAGTCACTCCCAGCCATCAAAAAAACCATTCACTCTCTCGGCAACTGTACACACCAACAAATCATTGGAAAATTAAGGTTCCCGAGTCTTTCTGGGATGTAGGTATTGCTGACAAGGCCAGAGTCAATCAGATGTCCCTAATTGCCCAGAGTCCAGCTAATAATCAACCACATTGCTGTGGGTCTGGAGTCAGATAAGGGAAGGCTTCTCTTCCCTGAAGGATCAGGTGGACAGTGAAAGTTTAATGGCCGCCATCGCAGACACTAGCCTTAGAATCCACAGGGGTTGGATGGAGACTGTGCCAGCCACTGCAGTGGGATTTGAACCTGTGTACCCAAATAGTAACCTGGCCCTCTGGATAACCCGCCCAGTGACAGTGTCATTATGCCACCTTCAAGCCGACAGGCCTGTGTTGTAGCAGCTTCACAACACCCATAGGCTGCCCTGGGGGCTTGGGAAATGATCAGCAAAGTTCGCACTGGGGGTCAGACAGCGAGCGGTCGCGCTGTGGATCAGACAGCGAGCGGTCGCGCTGTGGGTCAGACAGCGAGCGGTCGCGCTGTGGGTCAGACAGCGAGAGGTCGCGCTGTGGGTCAGACAGCGAGAGGTCGCGCTGTGGGTCAGACAGCGAGAGGTCGCGCTGTGGGTCAGACAGCGAGAGGTCGCGCTGTGGGTCAGACAGCGAGAGGTCGCGCTGTGGGTCAGACAGCGAGAGGTCGCGCTGTGGGTCAGACAGCGAGAGGTCGCGCTGTGGGTCAGACAGCGAGAGGTCGCGCTGTGGGTCAGACAGCGAGAGGTCGCGCTGTGGGTCAGACAGCGAGAGGTCGCAATAAGAGGTCAGGCTGGGGATCAGACAGGGAGAGGTCGCGGTGAGAGGTTGCACCGTGGATCAGACAGGGAGTGGTCAGGCTGTGGGTCAGACAGGGAGAGATCACAGTGAAAGGTCACCCCTGTGGGTCAGACAGGGAGAGGTCGCAGTGAGAGATCACCCCTGTGGGTCAGACAGGGAGAGGTCGCAGTGAGAGATCACCCCTGTGGGTCAGACAGGGAGAGGTCACAGTGAGAGGTCACCCCTGTGGGTCAGACAGGGAGACCCCGCAGTGAGAGGTCACCCTGTGAGTCAGACAGGGAGAGGTCGCAGTGAGAGGTCACCCCTGTGGGTCAGACAGGGAGAGGTCGCAGTGAGAGGTCACCCTTGTGGGTCAGACAGGGAGAGGTCGCAGTGAGAGGTCACCCTTGTGGGTCAGACAGGGAGAGGTCATGCTGTGGAGGTCGCGTTGTCCATTCCCAGTCCATTTCATCATCCTGGCTGCTTTCTCTCCATGGCTGGTTAGTTGTGACACAGACTGTACAGGACCAACGGGTTCTCACCCCCTCCCCACCTGCACCAACCCCCGAGGTGACTGCGAGGAGTCAGTGACAATTCTGACAGAGTGGGTGGCACCGCTGGCCATTGACAAGACAGCGACATCCTCCACTGGTATCTCCAGGTCCCTGCAGCATGGGAAGGGGGTGGTGGGAGAGAGAACAGCGAGAGGTCAGCTACATGGTGGATGCACAGATCCTCACCTTCCAGCAATTCTTAGATACGGGAAAACTACCAAAGGACAGGAAAACTGATATGGTTCCAGGGATAGGGCAGGGGATTAGGGGTCTGGGTGGGCTGGACTGCTCTTTGGAGGGTCAGTGTGGACTCATGGACTGAATGGCCTGTTTCTACACTGGAGGCAGAGAGATGGGATAATGGAGTCATTTTCAGGATAGCAGGATGTAGCTAGTGGAGTGCCCCAGGGATCAGCACTGGGCCCATAGTTAGTTACAATTTATATCGGATGAGGTAAGTGAATGTACTATCACCAGGTTTGTGGACGACTGAAACATAGGTGGGAAGGAGAGAGGGGAGGATAACACACCGAATCTGCAGAGAGTTGTCGGCAGGTTAAATGATTGGGGGAAAACCCGGGAAGTGGAACATAATGTGAGGAATGTAGGATTATGCACTTTAAAAGGAAGAATAGGAGGGGAATATTATTTACGTGGATACAGACTGCAGAAAGCTACAGAACAGAGGCATGAGGGAGTCCTTGTCCCTGAATCAGAAAAGGCGAGCATTCAAGTTCAGCAGGTAATAAGGGAGGGTGGCCCTTATCTCAAAGGGGCTGGGAGTATAAAAGTCAGGAGAATTTGTGAATATAAGGAATGAGGCAGGCCACAGCTGGAATACTGTGAACTCTGACGTGATTAGATTAGATTCCCTCCAGTGTGGAAACAGGCCCTTGAACCCACCAAGCCCACACCAACCCTCCGAAGGGTAACCCACCCAGACCCATTCCCCTACTCTGTATTTACCTCTGACTAATGCACCTAACACTATGGGCAATTTATCATGGCCAATCCACCTAACCTCTACAGCTTTGGATTGTGGGAGTAAACCGGAGCACCCGGAGGAAACCCACGCAGACACGGGCAGAATATGCAAACTCCGCAGGAGTCGGCCGAGGCTGGAATCGAACCCGGGTCCCTAGCACTGTGAGTGCAGCAGTGCTAACCACTGGGCCACCGTGCTCTGCTCCTTCATCAGGTGAAAGCTTGTGATCTCAAATAAACCTGCTGGACTATAACCTGGTGTAGTGAGAGTTCTGACTTTGAAGGGGAGTTGGGCAGGTTATTGATAATGGAGTATTTACAGGGTTCTGGATGAACTCAGCGAACATTCTCTGCACTGTCTCCAATGCCACACACAAAGATAACCAATGGGCGGTCTGTTAGCCAGCTTACCCCAGGACCCCAGCGGTATCCCTTGGTGACCCAGCAGATCTCCGTGTGACAGATCGGACACCGTAACCAATCACATCCGTCCTTCAGCTGCACAATGATCTGACACTTGGGGCAATGCATAGCGTCTCCCCTCTGAACCATCGTCTGGAAAGTGGACATTGGAATTGTCATTAACACAAAGATACATTTGTTAAAATAAGGAAGTTGTTTGTTGTGCTCATCCAAGATAACGAGTTTGGAACATGTCCATTTACACAGCTAGAGGCAGCGTACGCTCAGACACAATGAGCCCTTCTCTGCAAACTAAAGAATGACATCTGAACCTTCCACAGTTTCTCAACAAAGGTTTTGGAAGTTTACGGTTCTCTGTTGCTGCCTCTTTGGCAACTCCTCAGCCAACAGACGGACTCACTAACTGAGCTGCGCTACGAGAGTGCAAATTGCTGTTTGCAGTTTGGCATTCTTGCAGATGGTCCGGATGAGTGCAAGGTGAAGATCTCCCAACATCAGGAAGATTAATTGCCGCTTACCGAGACCCCACCCTCTGGGATAGGCCCAACACCGCCCCCTCGGAAACGAAAGAACGTAAGAACCAGGAGCAGGAGTAGGCCATCCAGCCCCAGCCCCATCATCGAACACCATCATGGCCAATCCCTCACCTCACCCAAACTTCTCCCTTCCCCAGCTCCCTTGAGTGAATGAAAGTCTATCAATGTCAGACTGGAATGAACTCAACTGAACCGCCCTAACTTGCCGAATTCCAAAGATTCCTAGCTCTCAGAGTGAAGACATTCCTCCTTATCTTGCCCTTTATATGGCTGACCCTGGATTCGAGATACTGCAGTCAGGGGAACAGCCTCTCAGTGCCTATCCTGTGGATCTCACTGATAGAATCTTTCACGGTCCGGTGGCACATTCCACACCTATCAGCATACGGTAACCTCTTCCAAGCAGTAAGAGAATGGAGGGTGAATGAGAAAAGGCGGGGGGAGTGCAACTGAGGATCATCAGATCAGCCATGATGTCATTGAATGGTGGAGAGAACTTGATGGGCCGAATGGTCGAAGTCTTATCTCAGGGACTAATCTACTGAACCTTTTACTATGGCCCATCTGCCAACCTGTGCTCAAACAAAACTCTGCTGTCAGTGTCCTAACTTGCATCAAGTTCAGTTCATTTAAAACTCACTGTTCTCATTGACTAACGTTAGCTCCTGGTTCAACCAAACCTCCATTTTAGGATTCTCACTTTGTTTTATAGTCACCGTACGCTCTCGCACTCTCCTGGTATCTCTGTAAACCCTTCCAGTCCTCCAAGATCACTGCACTCTTCCAATTCTGGATCCTTCTACCACCACCATCCCTGCACCCACACCTTCAACTGCTAGGCCAGAAGCTCCCACATCTCCTGCCTAACTCCCTCCTCCCCTCTTTAACAGCCTATGATTTTGTAACCAAACTTTCTGCATCCGCCACCAATACCTACTCCTCCAATTCAGTCCTTGATAATGCTTCTGAGAAACGCTTTAGAACATTGCTCTGAAGGAGTTATACAAATGCACATTGTTGTTGTACTTGAGTCAGTGGTGGAATGGGAAGGGGAGAGGGAGTGAAAACAGTGAATGGGGATGGGGGTATGAGCTGGAACTCTCTACCAAACCTAAACCTTTCCAAGGATTGGAATTGTTTTCCCCGTACTCCCAGACACAAGAACGAGGTAAAGAATCTTCTGGAACAGCCCTCCTCTTGAGTGAGCCCTCACCTCGGGCAGACCTGCCCATGTTGCTAGAATCCAGGATTTACCTTCAGCATCTCGGTGGTGCGACGAGCTGCAGAATCATTCATTGCTCGGTTACGCAGGTCATCCTGGTATTGCATACAGTTCATGCCTTCATGGATTGCCTATAACAGGGAAGGGGGAGGGAGGAGAGAGAGAGAGAGAGAGAGACAGAGACACACACAAACACACACACAGAGTGAGCATGCTGTAAGGCTCTCTGAGGAGGTTGGACAATACTCCATCACTGAGACTGACAAGCTGGTAAAAGATCAAATGAATTAGGTGCAGGAGGCCATTCAGCCCCTCGAGTCTGCTCCGCCATTCAATAAGATGATGGCTTCAACTCCGCTTGCCTGCCTAACTCAGTTAAAACAGATCCCCTGCCTCTCCTGACTCACAGAGAATCAGGATCGAACCTTTCTGAAGCCAGAGAATCCCACCGAGAGTATAGCCAAGTAGCATCCTCATATTCCACAGTCTGACATTCCAGGAAACTGGACAGGAGACAACCATGCCCCTGGGCAGAAAGGGGAGATGCTAGTTGTTTCAGCTGTCATCTGGGTGAGGGGCTACCACTGCTCACAAGTCCCATGTACAGTCTGGGTCTGTACAGGGGGAAGTTTCAAAAGATGAGAGGGGAGATGTCATTGACCCTCTGACAGTGCAGCACTCCCTCAGCACTGACCCTCTGACAGTGCCCCACTCCCTCAGCACTGACCCTCCGATAGTGCCCACTCCCTCAGCACTGACCCTCCGACAGTGCGGCACTCCCTCAGCACTGGTCTTTCCACATTTGTGCTACATAAGTGCTGGACAGTGACTAACCCTTCCCCCTTGACATTCAATGGCGTTACAGTCACTAGATTCCCTACTGTCAACATCCTGGTGTTGTCACTGACCAGGTATTGAACTGGACTAGTCATATAAAACTATGGTTACAACAACAAGTCAGAGGCTAGGAACAATGCGGCAATCCTGTGTGTATTGACTGCAGAGTAACAGAGGATCCACCATTGGTAACTGGCCAGTTGGACCTAGGTCTTTACCTGAGTTAGAAGTTCTTATTTTCAGAGTCTAAAAGGATTTTAATTCACACACAAGGGCTGGGAGAAATCTCTCTTTACAGATAGAACCTTATTTGAATACTTCATCCAAGCACTGACCCTCCGACAGTGCCCAGTCCCTCAGCACTGACTGTCCCACAGTGCGGCGCTCCCTCAGCACTGACCCTCCGACAGTGCGGCGCTCCCTCAGCACTGACCCTCCGACAGTGCGGCGCTCCCTCAGCACTGACCCTCCGACAGTGCCCACTCCCTCAGCACTGACCCTCCGACAGTGCGGCGCTCCCTCAGCACTGACCCTCCGACAGTGCGGCGCTCCCTCAGCACTGACCCTCCGACAGTGCGGCGCTCCCTCAGCACTGACCCTCCGACAGTGCGGCGCTCCCTCAGCACTGACCCTCCGACAGTGCGGCGCTCCCTCAGCACTGACCCTCCGACAGTGCGGCGCTCCCTCAGCACTGACCCTCCGACAGTGCGGCGCTCCCTCAGCACTGACCCTCCGACAGTGCGGCGCTCCCTCAGCACTGACCCTCCGACAGTGCGGCGCTCCCTCAGCACTGACCCTCCGACAGTGCGGCGCTCCCTCAGCGCTGACCCTCCGACAGTGCGGCGCTCCCTCAGCGCTGACCCTCCGACAGTGCGGCGCTCCCTCAGCGCTGACCCTCCGACAGTGCGGCACTCCCTTAGCGCTGACCGTCCCAGTGCGGCGCTCCCTCAGCACTGACCCTCCGACAGTGCGGCACTCCTTTAGCGCTGACCGTCCCAGTGCGGCGCTCCCTCAGCACTGACCCTGCCACAGTCCGGCTCTCCCTCCACACTGACTCTCCGATAATGCAGCACTCCCCCAGCACTCATAGCTGACATTGGAATCGCTGTGGTTAGTTAAATGATTGGTTGGGCTAATTCTCGTTGAAGTTTACCTTGCAGAGCAAACAGTTGAGCTTTAAGCAGATTGGGCAGCAGAATTCATTGACTGCATCTTCGTATATACACCAGCCCTTGCAGTCTGCTGTTTTGCAGTGGTAACTGTTTTCACTGCTGCTCTCTGCAACACTCATACTGCGGTCAAGGAACTTATCATAGTCTTCATTGGAAACCAGCTGAGAAAGAGAAATCCAAGATCAGTTACATAACAGCGACTTCACGATGTCCTGACTCACAGCGAAAACCCCTTCACCCAGTCCCAGCTAACATTCTGAATGGGGGGGGGGGCACAGGACTCGAATTGTTAACTCTGCTCTCTCTCCGTTAACAGGTGATGCCAGACGTGCCGAGTTTCTCCAGAAACTTTGGATTTTATTTCAGATTTCCAGCATCGCGATTATCGGTTTTATTATAGCCCATATTTGTTGTTTTGCATTGGTTCTTTGAATTTTAAATTCTCCTCCTCGACTTTCCTCCCCCATCTTTATCTCTGTCATCTCCCTTAGCGCTCTCTCTCTCTCTCTCCCCTCCCCCCCCCTTTCAAACCTAACTCTTTGAGGAATGCTTTGGTCATCACTGCTAATATTCCCTCCTTTGACTCAATGTTGAAACCTGCGTGGTATTGCTTCCATGAATGGTTTACTGAGTTAAAAGTACTATGCAAATACAAGGTGTCGGTTAAAAATGTTCAGCTATTGACACTATAATGTCCATCCCTATAAGATTCATTGTTGGATGGTATAGCACTAGAGTTTTGTTAGAAATAAAACACTTTGTTCAAGCTTTTCATCCTGGCCTCATCAGGACACATTGCAAGAATACCAACTTAAAAGGGAACATTTTATCCTGTGTGAGAAATGATTGATTGATTGGCCAGCCAGTGGATCGTGTTTGGTTGAGGAGATGCCATGGAGGATGCACCAGTTGATGATGATTGACAGTTAACATAGTCACACACAAAACTGCATACATTCATGTAGAACTCTGAGTTCAAAAACTGCATGAATTTATGTAAAACTCTGCTATCTCACTTTTTAGCTTAGAATCAATCTAAACATCATGGCACAGATAAAGAACACAGGGGGCTAACACCTTCAACATATTGTCTAGCTATCACCAATGGGTTTTGTGATTTACACATGAAAGAAGTGAAACTATCACTGTATTCTAACAGATAAAAGGCTTAAAAATCAATTTTTCAATGTATAATTTCAGTTACATCACACTGCAAATTTTTGCTATAAATTCTGTGTTACGATTGAGCCCTCTACTATCACCTGATGAAGGAGCGTCGCTCCGAAAGCTAGTGTGCTTCCAATTAAACCTGTTGGACTATAACCTGGTGTTGTGTGATTTTTAACCTCTTTACAGTGACATTCTTGCCAACAGTCCTGATGAATTCAGGCTAAAAAGCTTTAAGTGTCTTTTTGTAGTAAAAATCCATGATAAATTTGATCACTAGGCAGACTCATGTTGAGTTGGCTGGTTCTCTCTTAAACTCTTAAGTTCAGTGACTAGGGCCTGAACAGTAATGTTGCAGTCAAATTGCAAAATATTTCCTTAGCTGCCTGACTCACTATCCCCTTGTTCCATCCATAGGGAGCTGGACCACACTCATAGCCCTCACAATAAGATTACACAAAGCATCACAGCGTGAGCCAATGCACTGCAGCCAGTACAATGGACTGAGTCAGGGCAGATGGATGATCAGATACCCTGGAAGATTCACCCCTGGCACTACTCCCACCGAGGGGTCCTGAAGCCAGCTCTACATCAGTAACCATCTGCCTCCCCCGATAAAGAGATCTCAGAGAGAACCAAGACAGGGAGTGGACTAACAAGGAGCAAGCAGGCTTGATGGGCCAAATGGTCTACTTCTATTCTGATGTCAAGTGAACAATCAAACAGCGAGTGAACAACTAGACAGTAAATGGTCAAACAGATGGAAAGCAGATGTCCACTTGTGAACAATCAAATAGCAAGCAGAGAACCAGACAGCAAGGAAGCAGCAGTAGACCATAGGCAGGCCATTCAGCCCATCAGTCCTGCTCTGCATTCAATTACATCATGGCTGATCTGTGCTTCAATTCTATTTACTCAATAAACCTCAGTTTTATGTACCAAAAGTCTGTCTCTCTCAACCTAGAAGGCTCCAATTTAACCCCAGCATCAACAGCAGGACCAGAGCTCAGTTACAGCTCACATCTCCCCTCCAGCTTCCCCTCTCCCACATTCCACAATCCCCTCCTTTCCCATGTTTCAGAGGGCATTCAGTGCCCTGACCCCAAGCCCAAGAGTGCACTCAATATGCAGCCCCCTCCCCTTCCCAGGTCTGAGAGATCACTCAGTACTCAGACCCCAGCCCGCCCCCCTCCCCTCCCCAGATCGCAGACTGTACTCACTGCTCGGATCTCCCGTTCCTGCAATTTGCTGTCACATGCGTAGTTGTCATCTCGAAATGGACAGGGTATCTGTGGGTCAGTGCTGCTCCGGATCAGCTGTTTCAGACAGTCTCTGCACATGGGAGTCAGGCACAATGAAGATTATTGATATCATCTCTGTAACATCCTTATGCAACCCTCTATTAACACTGCCTGAGCAAACGGAAGGAGGCCAATCAGCCCATCTCAGGTCTCCTAAGCTTCAAATCTGTTGTTGATAAACCAGAACTCCTCCAATGCCCTCACACACTGCACTGGGCCTGGGAAGGTTCAGAAAAGGACAGGGGCAATGCGAATCTCTGCACCATTACAGGTCACCATTACAGCCCTGCCATGCTGCTGTAGGAAATGCAGCAGCAGCCAATTTCACACACAGCAAGATCGCGCTCACCCCAAACAATGTGGTGCCCAGAATTGGCTGGAATACATCAGACAAAGCTGAACCAGTGTTGTATACATACACCAAAGCTCCCTTGCACTTGGATGCTGCGGCTCCACCAATAAACCCAAGGATCCCACGTTGATCTTTCTAAATAACCTCTCGCCACACATCCTGATCCGTGAGCCCTCCCTCCCCCCAGGGTTCGTTCATTCCTAGCCAGGATCCCAGACTGGTTACAGAATGCCCTGCATGATAACAATGTGACAGGTACATTTGGTGCCTCAGAAGGTGGTCATCCCAGGCTCAGGAAAGGAGTTGCTGTTCAAGCCTTGGCCAACTGTGGAACCAGTAGGTTCTACTCCAGGTAACTCCAAACCACTGGTGGAGAACCCTTCAGGAAGAGGCACGTTATAATATTTAATTAATAAAAATAATTAGAGGGAATAGAGTCCCTCAAGGACCAAAGTGTAGAACCACAGAAGATGGGTGAGGTCCTCAATGAGTATTTCTCCTCTGTGTTTATCATGGAGAATGACATGAAGACTTGGGGAAGTTAGTGATGATATCTTGGGGACAGTCTATATCACATTAGAGGTGGTGTTGGATCTATTAGAATGTATGAAGGTGGATAAATCTCCTGGTCCTGACCAGATATATCCAAGAGGCTAGAGAAGAAATTGCAGGGGCCCTGGCTGATATTTTTGTGTCATCATTAGCCACGGGTGAGGTCCCGGAAGACTGGAGGGCAGCAAATGTTGTGTCATTATTCAAGGAGGGCTACAAAGAAAAACCTGGGAACTATAGACCAGAAAGCTGAACATATGAAGTGGGTAAGTTACTGGAGAAGATTCTGAGAGATAATATATACAAGCATTTGGGAAGACAGGATTTGATTAGGAATAGTCAGCCTAGCTTTGTGAGTGGGAGATCATGCCTCACAAATTTGTTCGTTCTTAGATGAAGTGACCAGGAAGGTTGACGAGGGCAGGGCGGCAGACGTAGTCTATATGAATTTCAGTAAAGGCCTTTGATAAGGTTCCACATGGTGGACTGCTCTGGAAGGTTAGATCGCATGGAATCGAGTGTGGGGCTGACAAAATGGATACACAATTGGCTTGATGATTGGAAGGGTGCTTGTCGGACTGGAGGCCTGTGACTAGGGGTCGGTACTGGGCCCATTGCTGTTTGTTATCTACATCAATGATTTGGATGAGAAGTACAAGGTACGATGACTGAGTTTGCTGATGACACTGAAATAGTCGGTATCACGGACAGTGAGGAAGATTATCAGAAGTTACAGCAGGGGAAGTGGGCTGAGAAATGGCAGATGGCGTTTAATACAGGTAAGTGTGAGGTCTTGGATTTTGGAAAGTCAAATCAAGGTGGGAGTTTCATGGTGAATGTACGGGCCTTAAGGAGTGTAGTGGAACAGAGAGACCTTGGAATTCAGGTGCATGGTTCTCTGGAAGTGGAGTCCCAGGTAGACAGGGCAGTGAAGGAGACCTTTGGCACACTGGCCTTCATCAGTCAGGACACGGAGTATAGAAGTTGGGAAGTTATGTTGCAGTTGTACAGGACGTTAGTGAGGCCGCACTTGGAGTACTGTGTTCAGTGTTGGTCACCTTGTAAAAGGAAGGATGTTATTAAACTGGTTTTATGAAGATGTGGGTGTACTGTACCTTTAAGAGAGTAAAAGCTAGCAGTGACAGCACCAAGTGTTCTCAATAAGACACAATGTAACATGTGCTCCAGCTACCAGGGTAGCTGGTTGCCTAGAGACAAAGACAGATTTGAATTAGGCCAATCAGTTTAAATTATGCCCCAAACCAAAAAGAAAACCACTCCAATCAAGTTTGAATTTAGTATATTGACAATCTTAAAAGCCAATGACTCAATCCGATGTTTTGGGGTATTAGACCAGAGAAAATTGAACAGTTGGGATGATAACTGCCAAGCCAATGACATCTGCAAACTGCCCACAGAATAGCTCTCTTAAAGGTACCTTTATCGATCAGTAACCTGTGAAGCAAAACCCCAAGAAGAAGAAAAGACAGAGATACAGAGAAGAACCGAAAGCTTTCCTGATTTCAAGAAAGGATTCCTGATGAAGGGCTTATGCCCAAAACGTCGAATTTCCTATTCCTTGGATGCTGCCTAACCTGCTGTGCTTTAACCAGCAACACATTTTCAGCTGTGATCTCCAGCATCTGCAGACCTCATTTTTTACCCGAAGAACCGAAAGCTGCCTGGTTTTGAGATAAGAAGAGTTGTTTTGTAAATCTTAATCAGGAGTTTTATTGCACTAGTATTATAGAAGGAAAGGTAAAGGTAAAGGATAGGTTAGAGGGAGGAGTTGTAAATAGTCATTAGTTAATTATTCTCTGTCCTACTTTAAGAAACAAAATGTTATTAATTTTTACTTGAAATAGTTCTTGACATTTGAATTTTCCGAGATTACTGTACGAGATAACTCTTTCCTGTATTGCTGGTTTAAATTGATCAGGAGGGTTTACCCCATGTCATAACACTGGAAAGAGCTCAGAACAAAGTTAAAAGGATCTTGCCGGGACTCAATAGACTAAGTTATAGGGAGAGGTTGGACAAGCTAGGACTTTTATCTTTAGAGCATAGGGGACTGAGGGGGAATCTTAGAGAGATGTACAAGATCATGAGAGACATGGACAAGATTAATGCACTCGGTCTTTTTCCCAGGGTTAGGGAATCGAGGACTCAAGGGCATCAGTTTAAGGTTAGAGGGGAAAGAATAAAAGGAACCTGAGGGGCAACTTTTTTACACAGAGGGTGGTACACATATGGAATGAGCTGCCAGCAGAAGTGGTTGAGGCAGGTCCATTAACAACATTTAAAAGGCATTTGGACAAATACATGGATAGGAAAGGATTAGAAGGATATGGGCCAAGTGCAAGGAAATGGGGTTAGTGTGGATGGACATTCTGGTCAGCATGGACCAGTTTGGGTCAAATGGCCTGTCTCTATGCTGTAGGACTCTATGGGCACTCATATTTCCTTGATACACACATGGTTTTGCATATGGAATGAGTTGCCAGAGGAAGTGGTGGAGGCTGGATGACTCTGAAGCTGATCTCTGTCCTATACCTGGCTCTCCTCCTGGGCTGCATCACCTTGATCAACTTCTCTCTGGGCTTCATCCTGGCTGTGACTCTCGTCCCAGCGGCTGCCCTCGCTGAGCCTGCACCCCACAGGTAAGGGACATGGGGGGAGGCGATCATCCAGGGTTATAGAGGCATAGAGATGTACAGCACACAAACAGACCCTTCAGTCCAACCCGTCCACATCAACCAGATATCTCAACCTAATCTAGTCCCACCTGCCAGCACCCGGCCCATATCCCTCCAAATCCTTCCTATTCATATACTCATCCAAATGACCACCCTCTGTGTATAAAAGTTGCCCCTTCAGTCCCTTTTATCTCTCCTGTTCGACTATAACCTGGTGTCGTGTGACATCTGACTTTGCCCACCCAGTCCAACCCCAATACCTCCACGTCATCCCAAGAACAGGAACAAGGGGGAGGCCATTCGGCCCTTCCAATCTGTTACACCATTCAACAGGATCTCTGCTGAGCCGTGAGCTAACTTCACACAGGAGTAGGTGAAGAGCAATATCAGAGTGCTTGAAAAGAGAAAAAGCAGAAGTACAGTGCAAAATGAAAGGAAATAAAGTTAAGGATTTCCAACAATAAGATGGCCACAGGTGCGAGGGGGAGAAGGGCAGCTTTGTGGGTCCTCACACCTGCAGAAGGAGTGCAGACAGTCTCTCAACACAACGCCTTCCCCTGGCTTCACATCCGACAGGCAGATCCGGCATTCAAAGGGCTCAGGGTTGAGGACAAGGTGCTGGCCGTCAAGCTGCAGGAGGTTCTGATAATTCCGCAGGCGCCTTTCCTCCAACTCCTGAGGTAAAATACGTGAAAGTACAAACCAACAGCGTCACACACAGCTACAAGCACAGAGCAGATTACAATACAGCCATCAAACAGCCCACACCGACCAAACCCAGAATCTCTACCCTTAATGTGTTTGGGCTCCACTTGCTAAACAATCCCAAGTGCGTCAAGAGCTACAACAAAATTGGTGGTATAGGCGATAGTGAAGAATGTTTTCTAAGACAACAAAGGGACCTTGATCAAATAGGTCATTGGGCTGAAAAATGGCAGATGGAGTTCAATCTGGATACATGCAAAGTTTTTCATTTTGGAATGATAAACAAGTGTGGGCTTATACGCTTAATGGTAAGACATTGGGTAGAGCTGCAGAGAGACCTCGGGGTTCAGGTACATAAGTCTTAGAAGTTTGCATCACGTATGGACAGATGGTTAAATAGGCATTTGGCATGCTTGTCTTCAATGCTCAGTCCTTCGAGTATAGGAGCTGGGAAGTCATGTGGAGGTTGTACAGGACATTGGTGAGACCTCTCCTGGAGGACTGGGTCCATTTCTGGTCACCCAGTTATAGCAAGGATATTATTAAGCTGGAGATGGTTCAGATGAGATTTACTGGATTTGGAAGGTTTGAGTTATAAAGAAAGGCTGGATAGGGCTGGGACTTCTTTCACTGGAGCGGAGGAGATTTGAGAGGTGACCTGATAGAAATTTGTAAAATAATGAGTATAGATAGAGTTAATGGTCTTTTCCTTAGGGAGGGGGATTTCAAGACGGGGACACACATTTTCAAGGTGAGAGGAGAAAGATTTTAAAAAGACACAAGGGGCAAATTCTTTACACAGTGTGGAATGAACTTCCTGAGGAAGTGATGGATGTGGGCACAACTACAACATTTAAAAGACACTTAGATAAGGACATGAACAGAAAATATTTGGAGGGATATGAGCCAGGAGCAGGCAGGAGGGACCAGTTTAGTTTGGGATCATGTTTGGCATGGACTGGTTCGACCAAAGGGTCTGTTTCCGTGCTGCGTGACTCTATATCAGTCTATAAATCAGTGAGTTTGCGATGTGGCACATTTATGCTGCTAGAAGCAACATGCGCAGAGAGCTTTCACAAAGGGTCAGTTAGACTCAAAACGTCAGCTCTTTTCTCTCCTTACAGATGCTGCCAGACCTGCTGAGATTTTCCAGCATTTTCTCTTTTTTGGTTTCAGATTCCAGCATTATCAGTAATTTGCTTTTATACATAGGGATGTCATCTTCAGCAAATTAAACGAATATGTTCAAGCCATGTGCCTTGTTTGAATTTAATGGGAAGGCATAGTGGTGCTGTCAGATTAATAAATCAGAGACCGGGGTGTGAATCCTGCCAAGACAGAATCTCAATCAAACAAAATTCTGGAAAGACCATCAAAAACCATTATATAAAATATATATATTGGTTAAGCCTGACTAATGTTCTTTCGGGGAGAAAATCTGTGTTCCTTACCTGGTCTGCTGTGTGTCTGAGTCACACATAAGCCAATGTGGTTTATGCTATAGTGCTCTCGGAAATGGCCAAGCAAACCACCTTTCAAATGGCTAGAAAATCTCAAGAGAAGGTATTAAAGCAGTCAGACCTCCTGGCACCAGAAATTAAAACAGCAAAGCTCACAACTGAGCTCTGACAACCCTGCAAAGTCCTCCTGACTGACATCCTACTACTAAAGCTAGAGATAAATTTGAGAGAGCTGTCTCACAGACATGCCAAGCAATAGCAAGATATTTATATACTTATAAAATCACACCGTACAGACCATGTCCCAGACATAACGACCACCAACCCTGGCTAGGCCTTGTCCCACCTGCAGGAGGGAGTGTAGAGGTGGCAGAACAATGGGATAGAGTCAGGAAGGTGTTAGAGAGTGTCATAGAGATGTACAGCATGGAAACAGACCCTTCGGTCCAACCCTCCATGCCGGCCAGATATCCCAACCCAATCTAGTCCCACCTGCCAGCACCCGGCCCTTTATCCTATCCATGCCCCTCATAATTTTGTAAACCTCTATAAGGTCACTCCTCAGCCTCTGAAGCTCCAGGGAAAACAGCCCCAGCCTGTTCAGCCTCTGCCTGTAGCTCAAATACTCCACCCCTGGCGACATCTTTGTAAATCTTTTCTGAACCCTTTCAAGTTTCACAACATCTTTCCAATACGAAGGAGACCAGAACTGCATGCAATATTCCAACAGTGGCCTAACCAATGTCCTGTCCAGTCGCAACATGACCTCCCAACTTCTGTACTCAGTACTCTGACCAATAAAGGAAAGCATACCAAACGCCTTCTTCACTATTCTATCTACCCATGACTCTACTTTCAAGGAGCTATGAACATGCACTCCAAGGTCTCTTCGTTCAGCAACACTCCCTAGGACCTTACCATTAAGTGTATAAGTCCTGCTAAGATTTGTTTTCCCAAAATGCAGTACCTCACATTTATCTGAATTAAACTCCATCTGCCACTTCTCAGCCCATCGGCCCATCTGGTCCAGATCTTGTTGTAATCTGAGGTAACCCTCTTCGCTGTCCACTACCCCTCCAATTTTGGTGTTACCTGCAAGTTTACTAATGATACCTCTTATGCTCGCATCCAAATCATTTATGTAAATGAAGAAAAGTAGTGGACCCAGCACCGATCCTTGTGGCACTCCACTGGTCACAGGCCTCCAGTCTGAAAAACAACCCTCCACCACCACCCTCTGTCTTCTACCTTTGAGCCAGTTCTGTTTCCAAATGGCTAGTTCTCCCTGTATTCCATGAGATCTAACCTTGTTAATCAGTCTCCCATGGGGAACCTGTCGAACGCCTTACTGAAGTTCATATAGATCACTTCTACTGCTTTGTCCTCATCAATCTTCGTTGTTACTTCTTCAAAAAAACTCAATCAAGTTTGTGAGACATGGTTTCCCATGCACAAAGCCATGTTGACTATCCTGAATCAGTCCTTGCCTTTCCAAATACATGTCCATCCTATCCCTCAAAATTCCCTCCAACAACTTGCCCACCACTGAGGTCAGGCTCACCGGTCTATAGTTCCCTGGCTTGTCTTTACCGCCCTTCTTAAACAATGGCACCACGTTTGCCAACCTCCAGTCTTCCGGCACCTCACCTGTGACTATCAATGATACAAATATCTCAGCAAGAGGCCCAGCAATCACTTCTCTGGCTTCCCACAGAGTTCTCGGGTACACCTGATCAGGTCCTGGGGATTTATCCACCTTTAACTGTTTCAAGACATCCAGCACTTCCTCCTCTGAAATTTGGATATTTTGCAAGGTGTCACCATTTATTTCCCTACAATCTATATCTTCCATATCCTTTTCCACAGTAAATACTGATGCAAAATATTCATTTCGTATCTCCCCCATTTTTTGTGGCTCCACACAGAGGCTGCCTTGCTGATCTGTGAGGGGCCCTATTCCCTCCCTAGTTACCCTTTTGTCCTTAATGTATTTGTAAAAACCCTCAATGTCGACAGCAAGCAATAAACAGGGCTAAGTGATTCCACAACAAAAGGATCAGATCTGAACTCTGCCATCCTGTTACATGAACTCTTGACTGGTTGATAGGTTAACAACTTGCAAGAATAGGCGGATCCACAAATATTCCCATCCTCAATGATGCTGCAAACATTGAGACTGAAGCATTTGTACAAAGCAGCACCTGCTCAGCAATAACCTGCTCAGTGACGCCCAGTTTGGACTATCCCAGGGCCACTCAGCTCCTGACCTCATTCCAGCCTTGGGTCAAACATGGACAAAAGAGCTGGATTCCAGAGGGGAGGGGAGGGGAGAGGGACAGCCCTTAATGTCAAGGTTGCATTCGAACAACATGAGGCATCAAGGAGCCCTGGCAAAACTGGAATCGATGGGAATCAGGAAGAAAACTATTCAATGGTTGGAGTCATACCTGGAACTTAGGAAGATGGTTGTGGTTGCTGGAGTCATCTCAGCTCCATCTCAACTCTGCAGAAGTTCCTCAGGGTAGTGTCCTAGACCCAACCAACTTCAGTTGCTTCATCAATGACCTTCCCTCCATCATTAAGTTAGAAATGGGGATGTTCGCCAATGATTGCACAATGTTCAGCACCACTCACCAATCCTCAGATACAGAAACAGTTCGTGTCCAAATGCAACAAGGTTTGCATAATATCCAGGCTTGAGCTGAAAACTGGTAAGTTACACTCAAACTGCAGAAACGTCAGGCAATTACCATCCCCAATAAAAGGTGATCTAACCACTGTCCCTTGGCATTCATTAGCATTATCACCCCACACAGGAAACTGAACTGAACAAACTTTATCAAAACTGAGGCTACAAAAGCAGGTCAGAGACAAGGAATCATATAGTGAGAAGCACCCCCCGAAGCCTGTCCACCATCTACAAGGCACAAGTCAGGAGGGTGATGGAATACTCACCACTTGCCTCGAAGGGGGAAGCTCCAACAACACTCAAGGAGCTTGACACCATCCAGAATAAAGCAGCCCACTTGATTGGCACCACATCCACAAACACCCACTCCCTCCATCAATGACATTCAGTAGCAGCAGCAATAGCAAGATACACTGCAGAAATTCGGAGTGTGCTTAGACAGCACTTTCCAAATCCATACCACAGAAATCGTTTGAGAAATTCAAGAGGGTCTGGCAGCACCTGCCGAGCCAGAATATCATTCCAGACTTAAAACGTTAACTTTGTTTCTCTCCCCACAGACTCTGCCAGAGCTGCTGAGTTTCTCTGGGGTTTTTAACGTTTGTTTCAGGTTTCCAGCACCTGTTGTATTTTATTTTTAATTTGCTTTCTAAACCCACAACCACTTTCATCTAGAAGGGCAAGCTCAATAGATACCTGGGAACACCATCCCCTGTAAGTTCCCCTCCAAACCACTCACAATCCTGACTTGGAAATATAATGCTGTTCCTTCAGTGTCGCTGGGTCAGAATCCTAGAATTCCCTCTCTAAGGACAATATGGGTCAACCTACAACACATGGACTGCAGCGGTTCAAGAAGGCAGCTCACCCCCACCCTCTCAAGGGGGCAACTAGGGACAGGATATAAATATTGTGTGTAGCCAATGACTCCCACATCCAGGAGCTGGGAGTTGAATATATCACCATAGCTTTCTCCATGGTAACACCTTGGCCAATCAGAGTAGACTTGCCAACCAATCATCAATTTCTGTTTTCCTGTAGTATAAATGATTGTAACGCAGCAATGGTTTAAAGTGGGTACAACATGAATTTATCAGAAATGAAATATTGAAATAAGGCAATAAATAAAACTAAAGACTTGCAATATATTTTTAATTTTTGTTCACAGGAGAGAGATAATGGGTGAAAGGTTTGAAGATTACAGCTGTTTGGAGTAAGGTAATTAAAGCAACATCTATTTCCAGCAGTCAAGGATTTGAATCTTACTGTAAAGACAGTCATGTTAACGAAAACCTTTCCTTCTTTTACATATCAGGATAAACGCAAAAATGCCACATTTCAAAAGCATCACACCACTGCATGCTTCAGGATAGAAAGATGCTGATTTGGCAGGTCAATTCTGATTGGCCAAGGCTGCTGTGCCAAAACAATGGTGAACAATTGACTCTTCAAGATCCCTGTCTACTCCAGGATAACATCTCAACCAGTCAGACAACTTGCCAACCTTCTTTCACCTGTAGTATAATTTGTTGTGATGATTCAAAATTGTAACATTTGTGCACGTGTCCTGATGCATGCCAGACAAAAAGCTTCTGCAATGTCTCTCTCTTCAATAAGACTACAACAGTAATAAGAGCTGAAAATGTGGTGCTGGAAAAGCGCAGCGGGTCAGGCAGCATCCAAGGAACAGGAGATTCGACGTTTCGGGCATAAGCCCTTCTTCAGGGCTTATCCCGAAATGTCGAATCTCTGATTCTCCAGCATCTGATTTCAGCTCTGATCTCCAGCATCTGCAGACCTCACTTTCTCCTACAACAGTAATAATCCAGAGAGCTGCATTAATGATCCAGGAGTTGAAGTCCCACAATGGAAACTCAAAGAATTAAAATTTAAGTGATTAAATAAATCTGGTTATAAAAGTTGGTTGCAATCATGGTGACCAAAAACGACGAGATTGTGGTAAAAACCCATCTGGGTCTGGAATACCCTTCAGGGAAGGAAATCTGCCATCGTCTGGCCTACACGTGACTCCAGTTCCACAGCACTGTGGCTGATTCTTAACTGTTCTTTGAAGTGCACTGGAGAAAAGGAGGGGACTCTGGCTTTATTTGGCAGACGATTCTAATACTTCCTCCCTTTGCTGACCCTGCTCCTACCAGCACTGCCTGTGTTCTCGTGCTCCCCTGTGCAGTTCCCTCTCACCTTGACTGGGAGAAGAGCCAAGAGTGGCCTTTGAGACAGGACAGTCTGTCACTAATCAGTGACTATTGATTTTTTAATAATGTATACATTCACAAGATGTGGATGTTGCTGATAAGTGTAGTCCAGTGACTGACAAACCTCAAAGCTCTGGAGGTGGTGGTGGTGGTGGAGAGACATCACCTTGAACACACCTGGGTAGCCTGCTGGGCTATTTCCCTGAATGATTGACTCTTGCTGCGGGAGGGAGGGCAGAGTCCCTTCCCCAAGTGAAACAAATGGGACTTTGCAATAATCCAACAGTTTTATGGTTAGCGTTACGGAGACAATTCGGTTATTTCTCTAATTTGATTAAGTGACACAGAATATCCAGTATATAAACAGGCCACTCGGCTCAACAAGCGTTCATGACCCTCCTCCCATTTCAACTGTCGCAGAGTCCAAATAGCACAGAAAGCGGCCATTCAGCTGAATAAGCCCATAATGATTCCCCTTGGAGAAATTCTGTCAGTCCCACTCAATGGCCATCACACTGCAGGCTAATTTCCATCAAGTCCCCATCTAATTCCCATTTGACCTCATGGGCAACTAGTTCCAGGTCATTACGATGCACTGTGGAAGAAAGTTCTTCCTCATAACTCTCCTGCTTCTCTAGCTCAAAACCTTAAATCTGTGTTCCCTACTCCTACACCATCAGCTAAAAGGACTTTTTTTTCCTTCTCTCTTACCGGTCATATTCCTATAGACATGTGTGAAATCATTAATGTTGATCCTACTTTGTACATTTCCTGTGCAATTGTATACCTTGCTCTGTCTAAGCGCCCTATGAGCTTATGTCCTTGTTTGCTGTAATCTGCTTGTACTGCTCACAAAACAGAACTTTTCACTGTACTTAGGTACACGTGACTACAATAAATCAAATTAAATCTCCTCTACACCAAAAAGAACTGAAGTTTCTCCAATTAAAACTCCGCCCTTCCTCAGCGCAAAACCCTGGGAGTGTCTGGCAAACCTCTTCCAAACTTTACTCAGCGGGTTGTGAGTTCATGGAATGCCCTGCCAGTAGCAGTGGTGGACTCTTCCTCTTTATGGTCTTTTAAGTGGGCATTTGATAAGCATATGGAGGTTATTGGGCTAGTGTAGGTTAGGTAGGCTTCGGTCGGTGCAACATTGAGTGCCGAAGGGCCTGTACTGCGCTGTACTTTTCCATGTTCTATGTTCTATAAACTCTTTCAGACGGTCACTTGTTTCAAGTGTGGGAACCACACCGAGCATCTAAGCATCCATTCTCTCTACATCTACTCTGTCCAAACCATTTGTAATTTTAAAAACCTCAATCAGGAAACTGAAATGAAATTCAAAAACCGTCATGCTGAGATTTGAGTTGACCTTCACGGAATTATTGGCTTAATAACAGAAGACTAAGAGGAGAAAGTGGAATAGAGGATCCTATGACCATAAAATGTAGGAGCAGCAGGCCATTCAGCCCATTGAGTCTGCTCTGACATTCAATGACATCACGGCTGATCTGATCCTCTATCCCACTTTCCTGCCGTATCCCCATAGCCTTCGATTTACTAATTTCTGAGGAAGAGTCACTTGACCAGAAATGTTAACTCTGCTTTCTCTGTCCAAAGATGCTGCCAGACCTGCTGAGCTTTTCCAGCAATTTTTGGTTTTGTTTCTGATTTTGACAGCATCCACAGTGAAGTGCACTTGAAGGTGCAGCACTCTGAAAGCTTGTGATTTCAATTAAACCTATTGGGCTACAACATGGTACCATGTGACTTCAGACTTTGTCCACCCCAATCCCACACCGGCACCTCCACATCCGAGTTAACGCCCTCTGGTCCCACAAGGGGAAACAACCTTTCCACATCTTCCTAAGGAACTTGAATGTTTCAATAAGGTCACCTCTCATTCTTCTCAACTCCAATGAAGCACAGACCCAACCTACCCAACCATTCCTCGGGAAACAATTCATGCAAACCTGGGATCAGCTAAATGAACCTTCTCCAACTGCCTCCATTGCCAGTATATTTATCCTTAGATAAGGAGCCCAAAACTGTTCACAGTATTCCAACTGGGGTCTGACTAGTGCTTGTTTAGCAAAACCTCCTGACTTTTAGACTTCAATTCCTTTGAAATAAATGCCAACATCCTTTTTGCCTTCCCCATTACCTGATGAACGTAGATGCTAGCTTTTTGATATTCAAGGACTAGGACTCGCAAATCCCTCTACTCTGCAGCTTCCTGCAGTCTTCTTCCACTTAAACAATATTCAATTCCTCTATTCTCCCTGCCTTAAGTGCAGACCCTCACATATTCCACCTGCCAAGTTTTCTCCCACTTGTTTAAACTGTCTGTATCCTTCTCCAGATTCCGTGTGTTTTTCTCACCAATTGCCTTCCCACCTCTTTCTAACAGGAATCATGAAATTGCCCCTGATCTGGGTGGCTTGTTTGGCCGTGTCAAGAGAGCAGTGAGGAGACTGTGGGTCTGGAGTCACATGTAGACCCGTCCAGATAAGCAGGGCAGAAGGACATTAGTGAACCAGACAGGTTTTTATGCTAATCACAAGGGTTTCATTGTCAGTGGTGGACTGGTTCTAAATTTCACATCAATGATTCAATTCAAATTCCATCAGCTGCAGTGTCAGAATTTGAAGTCATGTCTCCAGGGTCTAGCTCTCTGCCTTACTAACTCAGAGACATTGTCACTACACCAGTGCCTCTCCCAGGGGTATAACATTTAAGATTAAATGGTTTATCTCGCATGAAAGATAACCAATGATACAGCAGAAAATAAAACCTTAAAAAGATCCTTGTTAAAGTACAATGTGCAGGTTTAGAGGATACTGAGGCCAACAGGATGAAATACAGATTTGACAGAGTGCTGTCTTAAATTAGGCAAAAAGAATTAAAAGGGTTGTAATTCATGTTTTCTGTTCTTTCCCAGAAACAGTTTTTGAAGGCTGAATGACTATAGAGTGAGATACATCAAAAACTATTTCATGAGTGAAGGATTTGAATCTTGTTAAAAGCAAAATCAGTAACATCTTGTTGACGTTTTTCATGTTGCACTCATTAGGACAACTACAAGAATGCCAAATTCCAAACAGGACAATGATCCATATGTCAGGAGGGAAGGGTACTGATTTGGCAAGTTGATGTCCAAGGCATTACCATGTCGAAAGCAATGGGGTAGGATAAGCCCCCTGCTTTATCCATGGCAATGCCGTGATGCTTTTGTCAACTTATCAACCGATCAGCACACCTTCAGCCACCAGATAATCAGTCTGAGATTTGGTATTCCAGCATGTCCTCTGATGAGGGCCAAATGAAAAGCTTTGGCAAAGAACCAGTCTTTTCAGGGTTCGGGATCTTATCAGGGACTGCAGACCCCAAAATAAAATAAAAACAATTTAGAGATGAGCAAAAGAGGAATGACAATCCCAGGATTAATGGTTGAGGCAGAAGATGCGATGGGAAAGAGGAGGACAGAAACGAGGATGAATGGAACTGAGAACTGACCAAGGTGTTGAGAACAATTTCCCTGTTTGGGGAGCAAATATAGACTCTGACAGGAGGGTCAAGTGGCCGGTTTCCATGAGGCAGCTTCTGTTTCTGACCACTGCGGCACTCCCTCAGCGCTGACCCTCCAACAGTGCGGCACTCCCTCAGCGCTGACCCTCCCTCAGCATTGACTCTCTGACAGTGCAGAGTTGCAGCTTTCTGACTGATATTTGACCAGTATGCAGAAAGATCATTCAAGCAGGGAGACAGAAGCATTGCATTCAACTTGGGAATGGGACAGCTTTCTGAGCAACAGGAGAGCTGAAACACAACACGCTTTGAAATGAAGGAACTAATAATTGCATTGTACCTACTGAAAGCAGTGTTTCTATTTTAATTTGCTCACAAAAGGAAATAACAAAATAATCCCCTTTCAGTTGTACATTCATTAGCTCGACAGTCTGGAAGTGAAGACTTCCCACCTGTAAAACCTGCTTTAAGCATTCAATAAATGGCAGCAGCTACCAGGGTGTGGGCACACACTCTGAATAGCAGCACTTTCACTGGTAGCTGTTTCTATAACTTATTTGAGTAACAGTAGAGTCCAGGTTACCCATCTATTACCCCTTAGTTCATCCTGCTTCGGCTGCTGACAGCTGTGCAAACAGAAAGCTGGTTCCATGAACTGTCCTCTGAAGGGGTAGTAGGTACAAGGCTGGGAAACAGGGCTGTGGCATCTTGGTATCTGTGCCAGTGCGAAGCTCCATCACGACCCTCCTCGCCCACCACCTCCCCCTGCCACAGTCTCCAATGGACAGGCAGGTTGGAGGACCACAGTCAGTCAGTCAGGGGGTAGCAGCTTGTCAATCTCTGCCAAGGCAAGTCTCTGTGCGCTGACTGTAGACAAACATTCTTCCCTCCTTCCTTTTTCCTGCTGATTCAAAAAAGAAAGAGGAGAAGAATGAATCTGTCCGAACGGAATTCGGAAACCAACACGCTTCTTCATGAATCTAAAGCATGGCACCTCTTGCAGTGGAACCTGTTAACATCACGTAGGATGTCAAAAGAGACAGTGAACTGACCGAGATCTACTGCGGAACATTTAAGTTTATACACAAAACCTGCTGACTTTCAGTGTCCTTACTGGTCCCTCAGAAATTAAACCGTAAATGAGATAACACTCTGGAACACCACAGAAACTACAGGCTGCTCTTACTGAGGTCAATGTAAGCAGGTGGACCCTGCAGGAGCTCACATGGGTGAGGAATCACAATGTTTGAGAGTGTAACTAGCACTTTCATACTTCATATACGCTGCACACAATTTTTCTTTGAAAAAACATTTGCTCACAGAACATGGACATTGTTGGCTGGGCCAGCAATTATTCCCCATTCCTAAGTTGACTTTGAGAAGGTGATGGGTGAGCTGCCATTTTGTAAGTCTGCAGTCCATGTGGGGTCAGTGCACCCACACAACTGTCAGGGAGGGAGCTCCAGGTTTTTGACCCAGAGACATGGAGGGCATGACAATACAGACTCCTCTAGTAGGGTTTCAAGAGGGTTGGAATGTAAAAACAACAATGTGCTACTGAGACTTTATAAAGCTCTGGTTAGGCCCCATTTAGAATACAGTGTACAGTTTTGGGCGCCACACCTCAGGAAAGACATACTGGCACTGGAGCGTGTCCAGCAGAGATCCACACGGATGATCCCTGGAATGGTAGGTCTAACGTACTGAGGATGGCTGAGGATCCTAGGATTGTATTCATTATCGTTGAGAAGGTTGAGGGGAGATCTAATAGAAACTTACAGGATAATGCAGAGCTTAAAAAGGATGGATGCTGGGAAACTGTTTCCATCAGGTGGGGATACTAGGACTCGTGGGACAGCCTTATAATTAGAGGGGGTCAACTTAGAATGGAAACGAAGAGACATTTCTTCAGCCAGAAAGTGGTGGGCCTGTGGAATTTTCTGCCACGGAGTGCAGTGGAGGCCGGGATGTTAAATGTCTTCAAGGCAGAGATTGATAGATTCTTAATCTCACAAGGAATTAAGGGACATGGGGAGAGTGCAGGTAAATGGTGTTGAAATGCCCATCAGCCATGATTGAACGGCAGGGTGGACTCGATGGGCCGAATGGCCTTACTTCCACTCCTATTTCTTATGGTCTTACGGTCTACAGTTTTCCCCTCTTTACCCAAGGAAGGTCAAAATCTGCTGTACAGGGATTGCTGTGAAGGATCACCAGATTTTAATTCCTGATATGGTGGGACTACCCTATGAAGTTAGACACAGGAAATTGGGAATGGAGAAGAATGAGAGGTAACCTTACAGAAACTTTCAAAATTCTTTTCTCCAAAACAGAACTCGCCAGGATAGATGATGCTGGGGGTCTCTAAGCAGGGGTCGCAGCTCAGAATAAGGAGTGTATATTCCTAACACAGATCCCTCTGCATATGTACAGTTACACCTCTGACATCACACCAGTTTCTACTTTCTGCTCGCGCAAGCTTTAAGCTCGTATATTTGATTTCAGGGAGAAAGGTGAACAGTTCAGCTACAGATTATCTACCAGAAACTCAGAGATAACTTAAGAAAATTGAAAGCACTATCCTTATATAAACAGCAAAAACTTTGATCACAAACAATCACCGACATGATCAGCGTTTGCTGTTTTCTTTTAAAGCTTTACAATGAGATTAGAAATCGCCATGATTCTCTTGCAGACAGCAAAAACTTTCAAACCATCTTAATCACTAAAAAACATCCCAAGAATAGTCACAGTGGTATAAATCAGGCAGAAAAGAACATTGAACCTAGTGCATGCTGTTGGCTCAGACTGCTGAGACTTTGGCCACAGTCGCAGTCCTCAGGATGAAGGTCACTTTAGGACTGAGTGGAGGTGGAATTTTTTCCTCACACTCAAGAGGACAGTGAAACTTCAGAACTCCCTACGCCAGAAACAAACTCCATGCTATGGGAGGAGAAAGTGAGGTCTGCAGATGCTGGAGATCAGAGCTGAAAACGTGTTGCTGGAAAAGCGCAGCAGGACACACTTTCCTCATTCCTGATGAAGGGCTTATGTCCGAAACGTCGAATTTCCTGTTCCTTGGATGCTGCCCGACCTGCTGCGCTTTTCCAGCAACACATTTTCAGCTCCATGCTATGGAAGCTCAGTCAATCATCTCAAGAAACAAAGTGACAGATTTCTAATTAGGAATGAAATCAAGGGGGAGGGGGACAGAATGGGACCAGAGCTTTTAGACTGATGTCCTGCTATGATCTAGTCAAAGGGTGCAGCAGTCACAAGGGGCTGAGTGGCCTCGTCCTATTCATATGTTTCTATGTTCCACCATTATCCCAAGTCAGGATGGTATGTGGCTCAGGAGAGTGGAATCTGGCAGGTTGTATCCATGTATCTTTTGCTTTGTCCTTCTAGACGGTAGAGCCACCGTTTTGGGAAAACACAAGGACATAGGAAATCGGAGGGTGAGTAGGATATTTAGCCCCACTAACCTGTTCCACCATTGAACAAGATCATGGCTGATGTGTCCAGGTTTGTGTGTCAGCTCATTGTAATGACCATGCCCACCGCTGAGTGCGTGGAGGGAAATCTTTGCATGGGATTAGAGTTTTAGCCAGTAGTCATATATCAACGGCGCATATCTGCTAATCTGTGATTAGATTCTATTCATTTTTAACGTAGTCTTTTTTATGAAGTACAGAAACCTGGTTTGTATTTTTCTGGTAATCGGAGTGTAACTAATGTGTAAATTGGGACTTGGCATACTTTACTAACATTTGTAAATTGTGATGACTCTGGAGATAACAGAGCTTGGCTTCCTGCGCTAACCCAGGGAAGCAAAACATAAATGAGAGGCCTCTTATTCTCCATGTTCCTTAGTTTAAGAATTCCCCACAAGGACAAACAACTTCTTAACATCTACCCTGTCAAGCCCCCTCAGAATCTTCTATTTTTCAATAAAACCATCCTTCATTCTACTAAATTCTAAGGAATAAAGACTGAACCTATTTAGCCATTCCTAATAAACCAACCATTCGCCCCAGGAAATCAGCCTACTCAATCACTCTAAATTGTCTCCAATCTCAGTACATCCTTAGCCATAAACGCCAAAGGGAGGCATATTATAGTCAAAAGGTATTTAGCGAGTCACTGTGTTTATATGGCAAGTCTCGCTCAGCTATTGATCAACCGTAATCCCCAGGATGTTGAAAGTGGCGGGGGGAGAGATATAGTGATGGCAATGCTGTTGATTGCCAATGAACTATGGTTCTATTCCTGATGAAGGGCTTTTGCCTGAAACGTCGATTTTCCTGCTCCTTGGATGCTGCCTGACCTGCTGTGCTTTTCCAGCGCCACTCTGATTTACACTCTGGTTTCCAATGACCTTCCCTTGTTAAAGATGGTCATTGTCCAGCACTTGTGTGGTGCGAATATTACCTACTACTCAATAGCACGAGCCTGAATGATATCTACATGTTGCTGCACATGGACACTTGTGTAATGCTGAACATTGCGCATTCATTGGCGAACATCCCCACTTCTGACCTTATGATGAAGGGAAGGTCGTTGATGAAGCAGCTGAAAATGGTTGGGTCGAGGACACTACCCTGAGGGACTCCTGCAGAGATGTCCTGGGGCTGAGATGACTGACCTGCAACAACCACAACCATCTTCCTATGTGCAAGATATAACTCCAATCAGCAGAATTTCTACCAGATTCCCATTGACTCTAGTTTTGCTAAAAATTTGTCCTTGATGCCATACTCAAGTCAAATGTCAAGAGCACTTAATCTCACTGCAACTCTGGAACTGAACTCATTTGTCCATGTAATGAGGTCAGCAGCTGAGTGACCCTGTGGAGTAGGTGCTGTGCGAAAGCTCTGTTGACAATCTAATTCATTACTTTGCTGACGATTGACAGTAAGGTGGCAATTGGATGGGTTGGATTTGTCCTGCTTAGCGTCAGAGTCTGCAGCACAGAACAAGGCCTTTCGGCCCATCAAGTCTGGACCAGTCAAAAACAACCACATAATCATCCTAATGTGCTAACCAAGCCTCTGGGGATGGAAAGCTAGCACAGATTTCTCCTAGGGATGGAATAGTTTCTCTGTCACTATGGATGCTGAATAAAGTACACCACATTCTCTTGGGAATTTTCACAGGACATTTTGAATACAAGACCTCAAAGGGTAGCTTATAGTAGTTACTAAGATGCCTGCACTGGAGCAGTTTCATTATTACCTGTTGATGTCTCTGCATTGCCTCCTTTTCCTGCAAGATGCGATAGAGCTCTTCATCATCAGGTTTATAATTCTGGGGCACACAGTAGTCTGGTGGTCGAGGGCTGCTGCACATTTCACATCCTGGTCGAGTGGGTTTATTAATGTAGGTACACTTTACACACGCCCAGCCTGCCTGTTAGACAGAAAAGGAAAGGGGGGAGATTTTAAGTGGCCACCAACGGGAATTGAACACACAGCAATAGGCAGGGATATCAGAAAAACAACTATTCCGTGAAACAAAAACAAGAAATCACTCAAGAAACTCAGCAGACCTGGCAGCACCTTTGGAGGGAAAGCAGAGTGAACTTTTCAGGTCCAGTCACCCTTCTTCAGAAATGACAGAAGCTGGTGGCCTTTCTGGCGGTGATGGGGTTAAGGATGGTAGGGGGAAAGAGGTGAACAGATAGATGGAGATGGAGTTCAGAGGCAGAGACAGCAAGAGAGCGAAAGAGTGAGTGAAGCAGGTAAAGTGTTGATTAGATTAGATTCCCTAGTGTGGAAACAGGCCCTTCGGCCCAATCAGTCCACACCAATCCTCCGAAGAATAATCCACCGAGACCCATTTTCCTCTGACTAATGCACCTAATACTATAGGCAATTTAGTATGGCCAATTCATCTGACGTGCACATGTTTGGACTGTGGGAGGAAACCGGAGCACCTGGAGGAAACCCATGCAGATGCGGGGAGAATGTGCAAACTCCACACAATCACCCGAGGCTGCAATCGAACCTGGGACCCTGGTGTTGTGAGGTAGCAGTGCTAACCACTGAGCCACCGTGCTGCCTTCCTTCACCTGGAAGTTGTGTTTGGGCCCTTGGACAGTGAGGAGGGAGGAAGTAAATGGGCAGGTGTTACACTTTCTGCGGTTACAAGGGAAGTTGCTGTGGGATTGTGTTGGGAATGGAGAAGGAGTGGGCCATGGAGTACCGAAGGAACAATCTTTGCAGAAGGCTGAAAAGGGAGGGGAGGTGAGGGGAGGGGAATGTGTGTCTGGTGGTGATGGAAATGGCGGCAATCCTTTGGATGTGGGATGATAGATGAGGACAAGGGGGATCCCTCTAACTGTTGTGGGAGGGATAAGAAGGGGTGAGGGCAGAAGGGTGGGTGTTGGATCAGACACAGCTAAAGGCCCCGTCAACCCCGGTAGCAAGGAATCCTCAGCTGAGGGAAAACGTGGACATTTCTGAGCCACCCCCTGCTCAGAACAGATGAGACAAAGGAACTGGAGAATATGACTGAATCTTCCCAAGCAGCAGATGTGATCATGTACAAAGCAGCTAACAGTCAAAGAAGGGAAGGGAGGAATCAGAGGTGGACCAGGTGAAGGTGACAGTGGGGTGGCCATTGGAAGCAAAATTGATGAATATTTACAATTCCAAACAAGACAGGAAAGCAGCACCGATGATGTCATCGACGTACCAGAGCAAGAGTTGAAAGGGGGTATCTGAGGAGAACTGGAACAGGGAATGTTCCATGTAGCCCACACAGTGATAGGGGCATAACTGGGGTGTGTGGAGGTACCCACGGTCACATCTTTGTATCTAAATAAAGTGAGAGGAGTTAAAGGAGAAAATTTGTCTGTAACTTCGTTCCAGTTGTCAAGTTTTTGTTGGGTACATTTCCAATTACAGCATACAACGTCAGCAAGCATTTATATAACAGTGTACAAGATAATGAGAGGCATCGATAGAGTTGACAGCCAGAGACTTTTTCCCAGGGCAGAAATTGTTAACACGAGGGGTCATAGTTTTAAGCTGTTTAGCGGAAAGTATAGAGGGGATGTCAGAGGCGAGTTCTTTACGCAGGGAGTTGTGAGAGCACGGAATGCGTTGCCAGCAGCAGTTGTGGAAGCGAGGTCATTGGGGATATTTAAGAGACTGCTGGACATGCATATGGTCACAGACATTTGAGGGTTCGTACATTAGGTTTACCGTACATGAGGATCAATGGTCTGCACAACATCGTGGGCTGAAGGACCTGTTCTGTGCTGTACTGTTCTATGTTCTATAACACTTCCAACATAGCAAAACATCCAAATCTACCTCAGAGTTTTATGAAAAAATCCAGCACCGAGCAACATGATGGAACATCAGGACAGCTGGCCAAAATCTCAGCCAAAAGATGTATACTTTAATGGGTAAGGTCAGGGGGAGAGATTTGGCGGGGGAATTATAGAGTTTAGGGTCAAGATGCCAAAGCTGGGCCTACCAATGGTGACATTAGCTTCACACTTCCCTCATATAGCCTTCCAGCTCCTTCTGAATCTTTGTGTATTTTCTTGTTTGCCTAGATCCTCTCTGTAAAACAAGGAGCAGAACGTAGCAACACATGAGTTTATCACTGGCCTGTTTCCAAGGATACCTGTGATGATGCAGGGGAAGATTGCTGTGAGGGTCTGCTCCGTGCATCATGTAATGAGAGAGACTGAAGTGATTTCAGCTCCAGATTGACACATTGAGTAATATTATTGAGGTCCATCCTTCCATCCCTGCTCTTAGGGGGAACTCCACCTGAGGAAACACAGATTTCATTCAAATCATTTACAAAGACTTAATGAGTGTTGCCCATTATGCAGATTATGTTACAGAATCTGAGAGGAGACACAATTGAATATATCTTCAAAATTGACAGCCCCGAATTTACAGCGCACTGTTGGCGCTGACCTTCTGGCGCTCCCTCAGCACTGACCCTCCGACAGTGCGGCGCTCCCTCAGCACTGACCCTCCGACAGTGCGGCGCTCCCTCAGCACTGACCCTCCGACAGTGCGGCGCTCCCTCAGCACTGACCCTCCGACAGTGCGGCGCTCCCTCAGCACTGACCCTCCGACAGTGCGGCGCTCCCTCAGCACTGACCCTCCGACAGTGCGGCGCTCCCTCAGCACTGACCCTCCGACAGTGCGGCGCTCCCTCAGCACTGACCCTCCGACAGTGCGGCGCTCCCTCAGCACTGACCCTCCGACAGTGCGGCGCTCCCTCAGCACTGACCCTCCGACAGTGCGGCGCTCCCTCAGCACTGACCCTCCGACAGTGCGGCGCTCCCTCAGCACTGACCCTCCGACAGTGCGGCGCTCCCTCAGCACTGACCCTCCGACAGTGCGGGCTCCCTCAGCACTGACCCTCCGACAGTGCGGCGCTCCCTCAGCACTGACCCTGCGACAGTGCCCACTCCCTCAGCACTGACCCTCCGACAGTGCGGCGCTCCCTCAGTGCTGACCCTCCGACAGTGCAGCACTCTCTCAGCCCTAACCTTCCAACAGTGCAGTGCAGCGGTCCCTCAGCAGTGACCCTCCGACAGTGTGACACGCCCAGTACTAACCTTTCAACTCTATGAAGTATTCCAATTTCTGGGGTCTGTCTTGAACCCATGAAATGATAGCTGATCAATCGGGTACAACTAAGCAGGACTGACACTAAATTCAAGAATTGGAACTTCACAAGTTCACTGTTGAGATTTGAATTCATGCTCGCAACAATTTGCAGCTTTTACTATCTACAAACATATATGCATCATGACAAATGCTGACTTAATGGTCAGGCCCCAAGGAACACACCAATCTGTGTCAAGAATACAGATCAATATGCTTCAACACTGTTCTTCTTAAAGGATTCTTATTAACAGCAGTGTTGAGAGAGGAGGTTAATATGATACAAAGAAAGACAGTGAAAGTGAGCAAGGGACAGGAGAATAGGTGGTAAGCAAGCAAGGAAGACAGAGTGCATTTAATCCTGCTAGTAGGGGTGAGAGCGTGTGAGCATGTGAAAGAGTGAGAGGCGGGTTAGGAGAGTACAGAAGAGAGAATGTGAAAGACTGCGAGAGAGAGAGAGAGAGAGAGAGCAAGAATGGGTAAGACTGCAAGACATGGGAGTGGGAGGGCAAGAGAGAGACAATGTAAAAGTGTGCTAGATAGACAGACAGAGAGGACGCCAAGTGATATGGATCAATGATAATTCAAGGTTGAGGCATGAATGAGGCTGGACTGACTGAGAGACCCATTTACTCCACGTGATTTCTCTTGGCTTGCACTATTCCTGGATTACATATTTGGCATGTTTACCACACCTTGATTCACAGGCAGCTTGCTCGGTAATGTACTGTACTTCCTCTTCTCTTCCTCCAGAAGGCTCTCCCTCCTCTGCATATTGATGGACACCTCATCATGGGCCATGACAGCGAGAGCCTGCTCCTCCTCATACTGACGCCGCGGTAAGTTGGCTAGCTTCGCTGACAGCAGGTACAGGAAGGTTGTGTCCCCATCCTTCCTCACACCGTATGAGCTCAGAGTTCTGTGATCAGTCGCCAAGCACTGGCCAATGATCCAGCGCTGAACCGTAGGGTGGAACCCAAACTCTCGGAATACCTAACACAGAATAATAACTATTTATTTAGCACCTTTAATGTAGTAAAATAGCCTAACTCAGAGCCCCAGTCGGTTATCAACTGTCCCAAAAAACAGTGAGGATAGACGGTCAAAGATCAAAATGAAAGTTTTGTAAAAGATTGATACAGGGCTATGGAGAGGTAGCAGGCCAGTGGCATTAGTCTGTGAAATGACACAACCTTTTTCCACTGGAGTTTAGGAAGTTGAAGAGTGACCTTACAGAGGTTTATAAAGTCATAAAGGACATGGATAAGGTGAAGAGCCAAGGTATTTTCCCAAAGGTGGGAGAGTTCAAAACTAGGGAGAGAGAAAGATTTACAAAGGACATTAGGGGCAAACAGAGGGTGGCTCATAATTGGAGTGACCTTCCAAAGTGGTAGACACAGGAACAGTTACAGCATTGAAAAGATGTCTGGACAGGTACCTGTTAGGAAAGGTTTACTGGGAGATGGTCCAAACTCTGGTAAATGGGACTAGCTTAGTTTGAGAAACTTGGTCACGTTGGACCGAAGGGTTTGTGTGGCATGTTATGTGGAGACAGCTGTGCAGTGGACTGGTTGGGGAATGATACAGGGCTATGGGGAGGGCATGAGGCAGTGGGATTAGTTTGTGGATTGGTACAGGGCTATGGGGAGGGCATGAGGCAGTGGGATTAGTTTGTGGATTGGTACAGGGCTATGGGGAGGGCATGAGGCAGTGGGATTAGTTTGTGGATTGGTACACGGCTATGGGGAGGGCATGAGGCAGTGGGATTAGTTTGTGGATTGGTACACGGCTATGGGGAGGGCATGAGGCAGTGGGATTAGTTTGTGGATTGATACAGGGCTATGAGGAGAGGGCGGGGAGTGGGATTTGCTTCGGGAATTGATACAGGGCTATGGGAAGAGAGTGGAACAGTGGGATTCGTTTGTGGATTGATACAGGGAATGTTTCTTCCGCTGCCTCAGGGCTCACTTTTTCAACCAGGACACCGCCCACACACCGAGACCCCCTTCTCCCTCCTCCAACACACCCCATCCACCTGGACACCCCATGCCGGCCTGTTACCCACCCTTGACCTCTTCATTTCAAACTGTTGCTATAACATCGATCGCCTCAACCTGTCTACCCCCTCCCCCACTCCAACCTCCCACCCTCACAACATGCAGCCTCCATTCCCTCTGCTCCAACCTCAACCTCACCATCAAACCAGCGGATAAAGAGGAACGCAGTAGTAGTGTGGCGAACTGACCGCTACATCGCTGAAGCCAGGTACCAACTCACAGACATCTCTTCCTATTGCCCCTCGGCCACGACCTCACCTCCCATCACCAAACCATCATCTCCCAGACCCTCCACAACCTCATCACTTCCAGAGATCTCCCACCAACCTCATTGTCCATGAACCCTACACTGCCTGATTCTACCTCCTTCCTAAGATTCACAAATCTGACTTCCCCGGTCGACCCATTGTCTCAGCCTGTGCCTGTCCCACCGAACTCATCTCTTCCTACCTCGACACTGTCCTGTCCCCCTTAGTCCAGGTACTCCCCACCTGTTTGTGACACCACCCACATCCTTCACTTCCTCCAAGATTTTCACTTTCCTTGCTCCCAACGCCTCACCTTCACCATGACATCCAGTCCCCATACACATCAATCCACCACGACGAAGGTCTCCAAGCCCTCTGTTTCTTCCTCTCACGCTGTCCCAACCAGTACCTTTCCACCGACACCCTCATCCGCCTGGCCAAACTGGTCCTCACCATCAACAACTTCTCCTTCCAAACCTCCCACTTCCTCTAAACCAAAGGGGTAGCCATGGACATCCGCAGGGACCCAGCTATGCCTGCCTCTTCTTCGGGTACGTGGAACAGTCCATCATCCGGAGTTACACTGACACCAGCCCCCACCTGTTCCTCCACTACATCGATGACTGTATTGGCGCCACTTTGTGCTCCCATGAGGAGGTTGAACAGTTCATCAACTACACCAACACCTTCCATCCCGACCTCAAATTCACCTGGACCATCTAGGACACCTCCCTCCCCTTCTGGACCTCTCCATCATCGTTTCCAGTGACCGACTAACCACAGACATCTACTACAAGCCCACAGACTCCCATGGCTACCTAGACTATACCTTCTCCCACACTACCTCCTGAAAAAATGCCATCCTTTATTCCCAATTCCTTCGTCTCCACCAGGATGACCAATTTCACCTCAAAGTCCCAGATGGCCGCCTCCTTCCATGATTGCAATTTCCCTTCCCACGTGGTTGACGATGCCCTCCAGTGCATCTCCTCCCACTTCATGCACCACCACCCTTCCCAACGCAACAAAGACAGAACCTCCCTGGTCATTACCTTCCATCCCACCAACCTCCGCATACATCACATCATCCTCTGCCACTTCAGCCACCTCCAAACGGACCCCACCACCAAAGATATATTTCCCTCCATACCCTTATCAGCATTCTGGAGAGACCATTCCCTCAGTGATTCCCTCATCAGGTCCACGCCCCCTCCCACCAGCCCACACCCCATTCCTGGTACCTTCCCCTGCCACCTCAGGAAGTTCAAAACCTGCACTCACACTAGTCCCCTCAACTCCATCCAGGGCTCCAAGGGATCCTTCCACATTATTCAGAAATTTACCTGCACCTCTACCAATGTCATCTACTGTATCCGTTGCACCCGATGTGGTCTCCTCTACGTTGGGAAGACAGGACGCCAACTTGCAGATCGCTTCAGAGAACATCTCTGAGACACCCGCACCAACCAACCCACTGCCCTGTGGCTGAACACTTCAACTCTCCCCCTCTCACTCCGTCAATGACATGCAGGTCCTGGGCCTCCTCCACCACCATTACCATCTGACACCTGAAGGAAGAATGCCTCATATTCTGCCTTGGGACCCTCCCCCCACATTATCCCAGATCCAAGCCTCCAACTCAGCACTGCCCTCCCGACTATCCATCACTCCCCCCTCTGACCTATCAACCTCTCCCTCACCTGCACCCACCTATCGCTTTCTCAGCTACCTTCCCCCCCCCTCCGACCCCCTCCCATTTATCTCTCAGCTCCCTTGGCTCACAAGCCTCATTCCATGATGAAGGGCTTATGTCCGAAACGTCAGTTCTCCTGCTCCTCGGATGCTGCCTGACGTGTTGTGCTTTCCCAGCAACACACTCTCGACATAGGGCTATGGGGACAGAGTGAGGCAATGGGATTAGTTTGGGGATTGATACAAGGCTGTGGGGACAGAGCGGGGCAGTGGGATTAGTTTGGGAATGATACAGGGCTATGGGGAGGGCATGAGGGAGTGGGATTAGTTTGTGGATTGATACAGGGCTGTGGGGAGAGAGCGGGGCTATGGGGATAGAGCGGGACAATGGGATTAGTTTGGGGATTGATAAATAACAATTTGATTTTATAAAGCAGTTTTAAGACTCACTGATGTGTTCAAAAAAACATATGACATCAAGCCACAGTAGGATTTCAGAAATATTGGGCACAGCATTAAAAAGACTGATTTTAAGGGTGATCTTAAAGCCATACAACACAAATGAGGCCCTTCAGCCCATCAAGTCTGTACTGTCAAACATATACTACTTTCTACACAATCCCATATGCTTGACTGTCACCACCGTTCCAGTGCTTGTCCAAGTACATTTTACATGGTGTGAGGTTTCTCACCCCAACCCACCCTCCTGGCAGTGCATTCCCGACTCCTACCACCCCCCTGGGAAAAAAGGTGCTTTCCTCAAATCACTTCAAAATCTTTCACCTTAAAATTATTTCCCCCTCATTAATGACCCTTCGACTGACAGGCAAAACCACTTTCTCGTCACTCTGTCCACACCCTCATAATTTTATATACCTCACCAGATTCCGCACCGACCCCCCCCCCCCCCCCCCAAACATTCTCTGCTCCAAAGAAAACAAGCCCAGCTTATGGAGTCTCTCTTCATCGCTGACATGCTCCATCCCAGACAATATCCTGATGAATTTCCTCTGCTGTGAATCTATATCCTCTGCACCCCTTTCAATGCAATCACACCTTCCTGGTGGCCAAATCTGCAAACAGTACTCCAGCTGTAGCCTAACCAAAGTCCTGTACAGTTCCAACATAACCTCCCTGCTCTAAGAATCAACACCATGACTGATAAAGGCAAGCGTCCTACATGCCTTCTTAACTGCCTTATTACCCTGTCCTGCTACCTTCAGGCATTTTTTTGACAAATCACTCCAAGTTCCCGCTGTTCCTCTGAGCTTCACAGTGTCTTGCCATTTATTGGATGATATAACAAGACAAGGGAATACTCAAAGCACACCATCTCATATTTATTAAAGTTAAATTCCATCTGCCACTGATCTGCCATATGACTAATCCATTTATATCCTCCTGTAACCTAACACCTTCCACCTCACTTTTAGCCTTCGTGCCAATTCTTGGTGTCATCCATAAACTTACTTAACATTTCTTCTCCCCTCACCCACCCTTCCCGTACCTCATTAAAATGGGTTTAGTTACCTGTTGCTTTAATGTGGAAACTGTTGCATAGGGGAAGACCTTCACAAAAACGGTGGCAGAAGAGGTGGCATCCTCCACTTCAACTCTCATACTAAAGGGAAAGAGGAGAAACAACAAGACCTTAACCTGGAAGCAAGGGAAAAAACATGCAAACTTTCCTGCTGCCCACTCGATGAGTTTCTACAGAATGAGACAGCACAGGAGAGGGGCCATTCGGCCCATCAAGCCAAATGCACAAAATATTCTGGCTTTTCATTTTCTCACTCACTGACTGGTCCCAATTGTTAGGAAAGTGAGTGCTGATTATACCTCACCGATAGTTAAATCCTGAACCAATACCCAGTGGACTCAGTAACACGATGGAATCAACAGATGACCAGGGTTGTCTCTCCAGAAGCTCAAAGGAAGGCACTTTTGCAGCTTGTGCATTTAAATAATGGCACACCAAATATCACACTCAAAACCGCCCCACACCTAGTCTCACTTCCGTGCTGTTCCCCAGAAGCATGCAAATATCTCCTCCTCAAATACTTATCCATTTCCCTTTTCAAGGTTACATCTGACACTGCTTCATTTGAGGCAGCTAGTTCCAGACCACAGCAAAAGAAACACGGGAAGTTGAGGATATTTTATTGTACTCTGCTGTGAATCTATATCCTCTGGCTCCTGTCACTGGGGACAGTTGTTTACTTTATCAGAAGCACTTTATGAATTTCAGCATTGCTGTTTTACGTAAACATTCTGGCTTCCTAAAAAGAGTAGAAAGCTCTTCTTTTACAGTGGTGTGTACTGGATGCTGAATCATGTGTAGAATGTGACTATGTAGTTACCTAATCTGTTGATTGGGATAAACATCCTTCATCCAGATCCCAAGAGACACTTTCTGCTGAGCTAGACTCACAGCACAGTCAGATGACAAGACGGAATCACCTGCCTCTATCGCCTTGGCAAGTTGCTGAATCAGATCCTCTAGCAATTGAAATAAATAAAAAATAAGTTGCATGTGAGGTCTAAATTTACCAACACAAGAGTAAAGCAGAGTAAAGAGTTATATACAGAATAAAGCTCTGTCTGCTCTTCTAAACTGAAAGTGAAGCTCTCTCGACAATGCTTCCTGACATCATCCGTGTACAACCTGTTTCACATTTAATGCTTCCTGGTTCTGATTCTTCCCACAGCAGAAAAAAAATAGTTTGTCTCTGTCAACTTGAACAACACTTTAGGCATCTTAAACTCCATTTGCATTACCACTTAAGCTGCTATACTCAACACAATAGACTCTGCAATTTTCCCTCAACGTAACCTTGTATTCCTGCAATCATCCCAGTCAGCATGGGCTGCACCCCCTTCATAGTCATTAGCCCCTTCCTAAGGCACGGAGCCCAAAGCTGGAAACTCTAGCTAGGGTCTGACCTGAGTTTTACCTGTTCTGCAGATGTCCATTCCTGACCTTGGGATGTTGTGGCCAGCTCCAAGCAGCTCTGCCCCTGCTCTGGGAGCTCCCTCTGTCACTGGTTGAGCTGACAGTACTGGGATTCCTGTTGACTCACTGTGGTTCTGTGCACCAGTCGAAGAACTTGCTGCAGGAAGACAACATTCATTGTGACCAAGCAAGGTAAGCACGTGACGGCAGCTAATCTCCCTTGTAAATTCATTCTCGAGATCGGAGTGAGCAGCATTCAAGACTCAACAACATCACTGTGGGTCTTCAGTCACATGCAAGGATCAGGTCAGGATAGCAGATTTCCTACTCTGAAAGTCATTAGTGAATCAGATGAGTCTTCATGACAGTTCCCAATATTAGGTTCGTGAATTCAAATCTCAGCACCTGCCCTGGCAAGATTCGAACCCACGTCTCAGAATATTAGCCTGAGGTCCAGGCTTACCAGCCCAGTGACATTACCACTATCACACCATCTCCCCATAACATTCCTCAACACCTAAATCAAGGACTCTCAGCTCAGTCGAAGATTATGGGTCAGCACCAAAGAGGAGCACCGCACTGCCTGAGGGTCAGCACCGAGAGAGCACTGCACTGTCCAGGGATCAGCGCCAAGGGAACGCTACACTGACCAAGGGTCAGCGCCAATGGAATGCTACACTGACCAAGGGTCAGCACCGAGGGGGAGCGCTGCGCTGCCCGAGGGTCAGCACTGAGAGAGCGCCAAACTGTCTGAGGGTCAGCACCGAGAGTGCACTGCACTGTCCAAGGGTCAGCATCGAGGGGCAATGCCATGCTGACCGAGGGTCAGCACCAAGAGAGCATAGCACTGTCTGAGGCTCAGCACTGAGGGAGACTGCACTGTCCAATGGTCAGCACTGAGAGAGCACCGCACTGTCCGAGGGTCACGTGCAGGCCAGAGGATGGCAGTTTCCTTCCCTAAATGACATCAGTGAACCAGATGGGTTTTCCAAACAATGGAGTCATCATCAGATTCCCAATTCCAGAATTTTTTTATTGAATCAAAATTCCACCATCTGCTGTGGTTGGATTTGAGCCCGGGTTCTCAGAACATTACCTGGGTCTCTGGATGAACAGTCCAGTGATAATACCACTAGGCCATTGCCTCCACTGGTATCTCGTATCAAACAGCAGCTTTTTCCCCATAGCTATATACACCAAACTATCTCTATCCAAATAATCAGGGAATGCCTACACCACATTTTCAGGCAGGGTAGTCTGGACTCTCACTATTCACAGTGTGAAAAAGCATTTTTCTCACATCACCATACTTCCTGTGCACATCATTTTAAACTTTAAATACACCCTCAAACCTGAAGGGAGAGGCAACACAAAAGGGAACAACTGGTTCATTGAATCCATGCCCAAGTCTCAAAGTTTGGAGACCACAAGCCAAATTTACGAGCAACTTTAAAGATAAATTCATCTCTTAGCAGGGTTCCCCGTCCTCCCCACCCTTCTATTTCACCCACCTTTCTCAACTTCCCTCAAAGAGCTGGTGATGATGGTTGACCATTTCTGAGCCTCCTTCTCATCTTCAAAGTGATAGGTTAGCTGCTCACTTGGTTGGCTCTTTGTACTAATTCCATGGCAGGTTGTACTTTTGAATTCATAGATGATATCTTTCAAATTAAATTCATAAAGGCTCTGTAAACAGGACAGAAACAGAGGTGCATGAATAATGTTCAAGTGTGATAATGAAATATTCACAGCTCAAAGTCAAATCTGCGCAGGTTGGTGTGTTGAAGTGTCTGTTGGACAATTCCTCACATAATGACACAGAAAACTGGACAACTTCAGCAAGGTAGGCACACGGTGTTGAATTCAAAGACATGCCTTCACTAGGAAGTCTCTGGGGGTGCCAGGGCAAGTAGAAAGTTGTTGTGTTTTGATCATGAGGGGCATGGATAAGGTGAATAGCCAAGGTTTTCTTTCCAGAGGTTTAATGAGAGAGAGGAAAGATTTAAAAGGGACTATAGGACCTTCATGAAAATATAAAACATTATTTATTTACATTGTGTCGGACTGTACTAGAATAGCAGCAGAGAATGGGCACAAAGAAGTCAGAGAGGGAGTGAAACAGAGATTAGACCATAAGACATAGGAGCATAAATTAGGTCATTCAGCCCATCGAATCTGCTTCATGTCTGAGAATCATGGCCTAGATTAAAATGAGAAGTCTGAAAGCTTGGGGTCAGGTTATGGAACAAATGGAACAGAGAAACATAGAAAATAGGAATAGGAAGAGGCCATTTGACTCCTCAAGCCTCTACCATTCAATATGATCACAGCTGACCATCCAACTCTGTACACACTTTCCCCTGTACTTTACCCCCAACATCCTTTAATCCCTTTAGGCTCAAGTGCTATGTACAACTCCTTGAAATCATACAATAATTTGGCCTTGTCTGCTTTGTGGCAGAGAATTCCACAGACTCACCTTTCTCTGAGTCCTACCTCACATCCTTGGACTCCAGGGTGGTCTCACCAAGGGCCTGTATAAGTGCAGCATGACATCCCTGCTCCTGTACTCGAATCCTCTCGCTATGAAAGCCAACATACCACTTGCCTTTTCACCACCTGCTGCACCTAGCCTGGGGAAAAGACCTTGACTATTCACCCTATCCATGCCCCTCATGATTTTCTCAAGCTTTGTAAGGTCATCCCTCAGCTTCTCATGCTCCAGGGGGAAAAAAACCCAACTATTCAGCTTTTCCCTACAGCTCAAACCCCCCCAGTCAGGTATCAATGGTTAGACAAGGGGTAGTTAAGAGTTAACCACATAGCCATTCCTTATCTTATAAGGATGTCCCTTTTATGAAGGTCAACAGCCAGGGGAAACATTCTATCCAAGTTCACTTTGTCTTCTGCAAAACAGCCTCCCAACGTACACTCAGTCCCCCCAGCGTAGGGACCAAGTCACAAGGTGCAAGGACAATACACTGAGCTCAGTACAAGTAAAATCACTCTGCAAGATGTGCCAGGTGCTATGGATGATGATATGCAAGGAGAGGAAAAGGATGATGTGTGTTTCATTTCCTATACATCCATGGGACTCTCAGTAAAAGGAGGGAGAGAGGCATGATAATAAAATGGAAACAGTCCATGGAAACAGCAGTGGAAGGGAATTCTCAGAGGACAACATTTGAGGCGAGTGAGGGGACCCAGGTTAGACAAGAACAATGTTCCAAATATCACACCAAAGGGCAAGAAGGCTCAGGGCCTATATTCTGTCTCTGTCTATTTTCGCCAGTGAAAAATGAAACAGAATTCTGATGAAAGGTTACATTCAAGTTCCAAATATCTGCAGAATGTTCCCAGCAACAGCAGTGCTTGGCCTGTTTTTGTTACAGCTGTAATCTTGGCAAGTGCAGACAGCAATAATTACTATTTGGAGGAATGACGCAGAAGTTGACCAAAGTGAGAATGAATTCAAACAGGTGGGAGAGGTGGGTTCTAAAGCTGGGTCCCCAAAGAAATGAGGAATCATGTGATTGGACTGGACAGGGACGGAGGTGCAGATTATTGCATATCCGTTGTGAACCAGTGATCTCTAAAAACAAGAAAATGGGAACTGTTAAAATAAAGACGTCTTTGACAGAGTCAGACAGAAAAGGCAAGAGGTTGAACAATGGGGTGAAAAAAAAGACAGGTTTGATTTAGAAAGAAAGCAATTCAATGGGGCAAGAGTACACTGAAATGACAACACAGCGTGCTTCGGCAGAACTGAGCAAACAATGCATTGTGCAAGTTAACATTCAGACTGACCCTCTGATAGCATGGCACTCCCTCGGCGCTGGCCCTTCTGCCTGACAATATGTCAGCCAATGAGCATCTTCAAACTAGAGCACCCAGAGCAACAAGGTTCCACTTGGGTCCTACTTGCTGCCCTAGATGTGACTGAAAGTGCGTTCTCTCCCTGAATAAGCACACAACCTGGCGAGAATTTCCCATTCTGCAACTCAGTACAGACAGAACCGCTGGGTATTGTCGTTTTACAAAAAAACAAGGTGGGGTTTAATTAAATAATTCCTCTCACACAAGGTTACTAAGCAACCCTGCTCAGGAATGTGGAACCACAAGTATGAGGTGGACAGTAAAAGAAACTGAAAGCAAAGGTTGTTCCCCTGCAAAAAATTAAAGCTGAAAACTGTGGTGAAAGCGAGCAGGGCTGCAGTATCTGTGGAAAGAGAAACAGAGTTAATATTTCAAGCTCGATGACTCTTCTTTGGAACCGAAGATCATTGGACTTCAAACATTAACTGTTTTTTCTCTTCATAGGCACTGGGTTTCTCCAGCAATTTCTGTTTTCCTTTTTGTAATCTGTTAGCATTATTCCAAAACTTCTAATCCTACAACATAACAAAGAGTTCATAAATCTGTCCCCATAGTTCAGTTCGATATCATTTGGTCTGCATCCCCATTGCATATACCCTGCTTTGCTCCATACCCCTCAAAAACCCTGAGATAAAAAAACCTATCAAATCAGTACGGACATTTTCAAATCAGTTTCTTCTCTCAAATGGCTGGTGAATCTATGTAATTCTTTACCACCGAAGGCTGTCAAGGCTGAGTGATTAACTACGTTCAAGGTTTATATAGACAGATTTATAATCAGAAAAGTTACTGGAATGTTGGCCCTTATTTCAAGGAAATCGGAGTATAAGAGTAGTGAGGTCTTTCTGCAACTGTACAAGGTGCTGGTGAAATTGTGGCTGGAGTACTGAGAGGAGTTTTGGAACTCTTATTTAAGGAAAATATATCATTCTCTTGGAGGTGCTTCAGAGAAGGTTCACTAGGGTGATCCCAGGAATGGAAGGAGCCAAGATTAAACAGATTGGGTCTCCACTCCCTGGAGTATAGAAGAATGAGAGATGATCTCATTGAAACATATCCGATTCTTAAGGGGGAGCATAAGACAAGACAGCATAGTTCCAAAGTAAAGGGGCACCAAGTGAAGACTGAGATGAGGAGGAATTTTGTCTCTCAGAAGTTGAGTGTCTTTGGAACTCCTTGTCACAGAGAGCTGTGGGGGGACAGAGACCTTGTGGATACTTCAGGCTGAGATTGAGAGATTCTTCATCGGTCAGGAAATCAAGGGGAAAGGGGAGGAAAGTGGATGCGAGGAATATCAGATCAGCCATAATCTAATTGACTGGTGGATCAGACTCGAAGGGCTGAATGGCCTACTCCTGTTATTACTTCTTATGGCCTAAGTGAAGCTGAGGATTACCAAATCAGCCAAGACCTCATTGAATGGTGGAGCAGACTCAATGGGCTGAATGACCCACTTACACTCCTATGGGTGGCACGGTGGCTCAGCTGATATCACTGCTAACTCAGACTGCCAGGGACCAGGGTTCGATTCCAGCCTTGGGCGACTGTCTGTGTGGAGCTTTCCCCCTGTGTCTGCTCCGGTTTCCTCTACAATCCAAAGATGTGCAGGTTAGGTGATGTGGCCATGCTAAATTGCCAATAGTGTTCAGGTATGTGTTAGTTAGGGGTAAATGTAGAGTAATAGCATAGGGGAATGAGTTTGGGTGGGATAGTCTTCAAAGGATTGGTGTGGACTTGGGATGAAGGGCCTGTTTCCACACTGTAGGGACTCTATGAATGCCTTATGGTCTGTACTGCAATAACAACAGCTTATTTTCAGAGTGGAATTCAAAATTCCTACTACCCTTTACATGAAGATATGCTTCCTCATAATACCCCAACCAGACAAGCTCCTGTCTTGTCCTGGCTTCTCTGAAAAGTGAAGACCCTCTCTCTGGAACATGTACAATCCTTTCCCGTGGTTTGGTGCATCAGAGTGTCTCTTCACCCTTTTCAGACAGCAACTAAGAATCCAAATCCACAACCACTACCATCTCGAAGGGCAAGTGCAGCCATACAGGGGAACACCATCACCTGCAAGTTCCCCTCCAAGTCACTCACCATCCTGACTTGAAAATAAATCATCTTTCCTTCACTGTCACTGGTTCAAAAATCTCTCCTTAACAAGCGATGATTCACCTACCTTAAGGCGGCAATTCACCATCACATTCTCAAGAACAATTAGTGATGAGGAACATTGCTGCTCCAGCCAACACACCTACATCCCCGGTTGATATTTAAAAATAAACTCATGTGTTTCTGAAATTAGAGACTCAAAGATGCAGACAAAGACAGAAATTGAGATGCATCCCAGATCTTACACCAGAATTAGATAAATCCATAGTTATGATTGTCAATATCTGCATTGAATTTCAACCACTAAGTGCCAAACCACTCTGAACAACAAAAATATCTATGCAAATCAGTTCAGGATCTCTGAAGGAGGGTCACTGGACCTGAAACGTTAACTCTCCTTTCTTGCCACAGATGATGCCAGACCTGCTGAGTTTTTCCAGCAATGTTTCTGTTTCAAAATTTCAGCTCTGTTTATAAACAGATCAAGACAACAAAGATATCTAATACAATATGTAATCTTTCAGAAAAGTCACAAATGAGATTTTGTCATCCAGCTTGTAACGCATGAAGGAACAGTGCTATTAGTGACAAACAAATCAATGCAGCAGAATTTGGACAAATTACAATCCATAGAATAATTAACATTTTAAATTTAACGTACTCAGCTCTTCAGGCTTAGAATACTAATAATGTATTTCTTACTGAACAACAGGACCAAGGGAGCACCCACAGTCAGATGATCAGTACGGAGGGAAATAAGAAACAGGAATGGCTTGAAAATCTCAGCAGGCCTGGCAGCTTCTGTGGAGAGAAATCAGAACTATACTTTTGAGTCCAGTGACCTTCTACAGAACTCAGGGAGTGCCGCACTGTCGGAGGGTCAGCGCTGAGGGAGCGCCGCACTGTCGGAGGGTCAGCGCTGAGGGAGCGCCGCACTGTCGGAGGGTCAGCGCTGAGAGGGCGCCGGTGCTGGGGGAGCACCACACTCTTGGGGGGTCAGTGCTGAGGGAGCGCCAGTGCTGGGGAAGCACCACACTGTCGGGGGGTCAGTACTGAAGGAGTGCTGCACTGTTGGAGGATCAGCACAGAGGGAATGCCGCCCTGTCAGAGGGTCAGTGCTGAAAGAGTGCTGCACAGTCTGAGAGTCAGTGCTGAATGAGCGCCACACAGTCTGACGGTCAGTGCTGAGGGAGTGCCACGCTGTCGCAGGCTCAGGGCTGAGGGAGCGCCGTACTGTCGGAGGGTCAGGGCTGAGGGAGTGCCGCACTGTCGGAGGCTCAGGGCTGAGGGAGTGCCGCACTGTCGGAGGGTCAGTGCTGAAGGAGCGCCGCACTGTCGGAGGGTCAGTGCTGAAGGAGCGCCGCACTGTCGGAGGGTCAGGGCTGAGGGAGTGCCGCACTGTCGGAGGCTCAGGGCTGAGGGAGTGCCGCACTGTCGGAGGCTCAGGGCTGAAGGAGCGCCGCACTGTCGGAGGCTCAGGGCTGAGGGAGTGCCGCACTGTCGGAGGCTCAGGGCTGAGGGAGTGCCGCACTGTCGGAGGCTCAGCGCTGAGGGAGTGCTGCACTGTCGGAGGCTCAGCGCTGAGGGAGTGCTGCACTGTCGGAGGCTCAGCGCTGAGGGAGTGCTGCACTGTCGGAGGCTCAGCGCTGAGGGAGTGCCGCACTGTCGAAAGGTCAGTATTGAGGGAGTGCCGCACTGTCGGAGGGTCAGTGCTGAGGGAGTGCCGCACTGTCGGAGGCTCAGGGCTGAGGGAGCGCCGCACTGTCGGAGGCTCAGGGCTGAGGGAGTGCCGCACTGTCGGAGGCTCAGGGCTGAGGGAGTGCCGCACTGTCGAAAGGTCAGTATTGAGGGAGTGCCGCACTGTCGGAGGGTCAGTGCTGAGGGAGTGCCGCACTGTCGGAGGCTCAGGGCTGAGGGAGTGCCGCACTGTCGGAGGCTCAGGGCTGAGGGAGTGCCGCACTGTCGGAGGCTCAGGGCTGAGGGAGTGCCGCACTGTCGAAAGGTCAGTATTGAGGGAGTGCTGCACTGTCGGAGGCTCAGCGCTGAGGGAGTGCTGCACTGTCGGAGGCTCAGCGCTGAGGGAGTGCCGCACTGTCGGAGGCTCAGCGCTGAGGGAGTGCCGCACTGTCGAAAGGTCAGTATTGAGGGAGTGCCGCACTGTCGGAGGGTCAGTGCTGAGGGAGTGCCGCACTGTCGGAGGCTCAGGGCTGAGGGAGTGCCGCACTGTCGGAGGCTCAGGGCTGAGGGAGTGCCGCACTGTCGAAAGGTCAGTATTGAGGGAGTGCCGCACTGTCGGAGGGTCAGTGCTGAGGGAGTGCCGCACTGTCGGAGGCTCAGTGCTGAGGGAGTGCCGCACTGTCGGAGGCTCAGGGCTGAGGGAGTGCCGCACTGTCGGAGGCTCAGGGCTGAGGGAGTGCCGCACTGTCGGAGGCTCAGGGCTGAGGGAGTGCCGCACTGTCGAAAGGTCAGTATTGAGGGAGTGCCGCACTGTCGGAGGCTCAGGGCTGAGGGAGTGCCGCACTGTCGGAGGCTCAGGGCTGAGGGAGTGCCGCACTGTCGGAGGGTCAGGGCTGAGGGAGTGCCGCACTGTCGGAGGGTCAGTGCTGAGGGAGTGCCGCACTGTCGGAGGTCAGTGCTGAGGGAGTGCCGCACTGTCGGAGGGTCAGTGCTGAGGGAGTGCCGCACTGTCGGAGGGTCAGTGCTGAGGGAGCGCCGCACTGTCGGAGGGTCAGTGCTGAGGGAGTGGGCACTGTCGGACGGTCAGTGCTGAGGGAGTGGGCACTGTCGGAGGGTCAGTGCTGAGGGAGTGCCGCACTGTCAGAGGGTCAGTGCTGAGGGAGTGCCGCACTGTCGGACGGTCAGTGCTGAGGGAGTGGGCACTGTCGGGGGGTCAGTGCTGAGGGAGCGGGCACTGTCGGAGGGTCAGTGCTGAGGGAGTGCCGCACTGTCGGGGGGTCAGTGCTGAGGGAGTGGGCACTGTCGGGGGGTCAGTGCTGAGGGAGTGGGCACTGTCGGAGGGTCAGTGCTGAGGAAGTGGGCACTGTCGGGGGTCAGTGCTGAGGGAGTGGGCACTGTCGGAGGGTCAGTGCTGAGGGAGTGGGCACTGTCGGGGGGTCAGTGCTGAGGAAGTGGGCACTGTCGGGGGGTCAGTGCTGAGGGAGCGGGCACTGTCGGGGGGTCAGTGCTGAGAGAGTGCCGCACTGTCGGAGGGTCAGTGATTCCTCACCAGGCTCTTCCCGAGGCGGCTGTCCCCGGAGCGGACTCCCAGCCGGAATTCCCCGGGCCGCTCCATGCTCAGCTGCAGGCGCAGGGCCGAGGGCTGATCGTCCGCCATCGCCCGAGGCCCGGGAGCGGACCCGCGGCCTCCGCACGCTCCTTCCGACACCCGACACGACATCAGCACCGTGACCTGAGCTGGAGCTGGAGCCGGAGCCGGAGCCGGACCCCGGGCCTCACTGGCCGCCATCGCCCGCTGGAGAAACACACTGCCAGGACGGCTTTGACTGTGACACCCCCCCAATGCGATCGGAGTCTCCTTATTCACCGTCCGGCCTGACCTCCCGGCCCATTCACTTTCATTCCCCCTTCCCCAAACCCCTCAGGAGCGTTTACAATGTCCCACCAAAACACAGACAGAACTCTGTCTGCTTAGAGGGCAAGGACATACTTTGGAACAAGATCAATTATCTGTGCAACTCGGGACAATCCAAATCGCTTTAGGTCGTGTCGTAAAATCAGAGATGTGAAATTTAACAGACAATGTTGGGCAACAAGTCTGGGAGGGAAAGCAGAGCTAATCTTCCAAGTGGATGGATTGATTCCCTCTGCCAAATCTGTTTTAATTCCCCACTGATCTTGCCAGTCTTTCTGATTTTAATAGCATCACAATTCCGGATTTGTGACTTTAAAAAAGTTATTCTGATTTCCAGTACAGATGGCCTGATTTCCCGTTTTTAAAAGATGTTTCACTCTGTAAAATTCACAAAAAAAAACTACTTGATGGCAGCCTGTATTTAAAGTATATCTTCTTCCATCACGTTCTCCACAGAATCACGTTGATCACAAGCAGTTCACAGTTAATCCAGCTTCCAAACAATTCAGTTTCTTAAATTTTTCCAACTGGGTAACCTCTAATTGTCAAATTTCATAATTCCTCTTGGTCCTAGCTAGGCAAATTTTTCATTCCTCTTGTTTTCAGTCTTCAAACTGATCATGAGCTACAAACAACATCCTGTGTGATGAAGGATAAAGCCAACAATTCCTTTTTCATTTGGCACAGACCTGGCTGATTCGATTCCTTGCTTTCTAATTCTCATTTAGCTGCATACCACATGAACTTTGTACACAAAAAGCAAACAAATCCACATTGCCAATTACCAGTTTATCGCTGCAGGAACTCCTCAGGGTAGTGTCCTTGGTTTATCCATCTTCAGCTGTTTTGCCAATGACCTCTCCATCATAAGGTCATACTTGTGGTGTTTGCAAATGATTCCTCAGATGCTGAAGCAGTCCATATCCAAACACAACAAGACTTGAACAAGGCTTGAGCTGACAATAGCAATAACATTCATGCCACACAGTACCAAGCAATGACCAACTCCAACAAAAGAGAACCTAATATTCAATGGCATTAGCATCAATGAATCCTCCATTATGAATACTATGGATCTCACCATTGATAAGAATCTGAATTGGAACAGTAATATAAATAATAAAGATCAAGAGCATGTCACAAGCTGGGTATTGTGCAATAAGTAACTCACTTCTTAGCTCTCCAAAGATTGTCTACCATCTACAAGACACAAGTCAGAAATGTGGCGGAATATTCCCCACTGCCTGATGGGTGCAGATCCAACAACACTCGAGAGATTCAACATAAACCTGGACAATATAGTCTGCTTGATTTGCATAATATTCATAGACACTTGCTGCCTCCACCACAGACACTCAGTAGCAGAACAGTGTACCTTGTACAAGAGGAACTGCAGTAATTCACCAAGCTTCCTTTGGCACACCTTCTAAACCATAAGACCATAAGAAATAAGGCCATTCAGTCCATCACGTCTGCTCTGTCACTCAATCATGGCTGATAAGTTTCTCAAGGAGAAAGTGAGGACTGCAGATGCTGGAGATGAGAGCTGAAAATGTGTTGCTGGAAAAGCACAGCAGGTCAGGCAGCATCCAAGGAACAGGAGAATCGAAGTTTCGGGCATAAGCCCTTCTTCAGGAAGAAGGGCTTATGCCTGAAACGTCGATTCTCCTTTTCCTCAGATGCTGCCTGACCTGCTGTGCTTTTCCAGCAACACATTTTCAGCTCTGATAAGTTTCTCAACCCCATTCTCCTGCTTTCTCCCTGTAACGCTTGATCCCCTTGATACTCAAGAACCTATCTATCTCCGTCTTAAATATACGCAACAACCCGGCCTCCACAGCCTTCTGTGGCAGTGAATTCCAGAGATGCGCCACTTTCTGGCTGAAGAAGTTTCTCCTTATCTCTGTTCTAAAAGGTCTTCACTTTACTCTAAGGCTGTGTCCTCAGGTCCCAGTTTCTGTGATTTTTACTGCCTGGAAGGTTAAGGGCAGCAGATGCACTAAAACACCACCATCTGCAAATCCCTCCACTGCCACCCTAATTGGAATACATCGGTGAGATAATGATGAGGTGATAACGCTACCAGACAAGTCGTTCTGAAGACCTTGTTGGCGACACGGGATCAAATCTCTCAAGTCAGCTGGTAGAATTAAATATAATTCAAAATTCATGAAATTATGTAAAAACACATAACACAGAAAAAGCAAAGAATTGCAGATGATGAAAATTGAAACAACTGGAGAAACTCAGCATGTGTGGCATCATCTGTGGGGAGAAAGCAGAGTTAGCATTTCGGGTCCAGTGACCCTTCTTCAGAACCCATCTGGGTCCTTTGGGGAAGGAAATCTGTCATCTGTAAGTGGCCTAAATGTGACTTCAGACCCTCTGTGGCTGACTCTTAACTACCTGCCGAAATAGCTGAGTAAGACATTCAGTTCAAGGCCAATTAGAGAAGGGTAACAAATGTTGGCCTTGCCATCTACATCCATATCCAAGAATCCCACATAGACTTGAGGTTATGTTCAGATCAGCGATGGTCTTATTAAGTGGTGCATCAGGCCCGAGGGCTCAGTAGCCTAGATTAGAGTGATGCTGGAAAAGCACAACAGGTCATGCAGCATCCGAGGAGCAAGAAAATTGACGTTTCGGGCAAAAGCCCTTCATCAGGAATGCCCGAAACTTCAATTTTCTTGCTCGTTTAATGCTGCCTGACCTGCTGTGCTTTTCCAGCGCCACTCTAATCTAGATTCTGGTTTCCAGCATCTGCAGTTCTCACTTTTGCCTGGCTCAGTAGCCTACTCTTGCTTCTTATTTGTATGAAAGAATGACAAAACAAATTACTGTTCCTTCACTGTCACTGGATAAAAATTCTAGAATACCCCCCCAACTGCACTGTGGGTGTCCTAACCCCTTTAGGACTGCAGCAGTTCAAGAAGGCAACACATCATCACCTTCTTGAAGGTAATTAGGGATGAGCAATGATTGCTGGCCAAGTCATCAATGCCATATCCCATTAATAAATAAAGACAAAAACAACAACTGCTATTGACCTGTGATACTTCTGGGTTTATAGGGAAGCCCATAACCTGATCTCAAAATGGCTCCCGCCTATCCCGCCTGTCATTGCCACAGGAATCTCAGTAGCTTTGTATCTATTTAGAAATGCTAATCAATTATCATTGGTCACAAATAAAACAAAATACTGCAGAATGCAAAATGCTGGAAATCTGAAGTAAGAACAGAGAATGCTGGTGAAACACGACAAGCGTCTCAGTGGAGAAATAAAAAGAGTTAAGGTTCCAGTCCAATATGAACCCAGGAAACATCTTCCTATGTGTAAGACAAAGGAAGGCAGGGAATATCAGACAGGAAAGCCAGAGGCCCTTACTAGATTGGACAGGAAGGTGGAGGAGACTGTCACGGCTCTGGCATTGAGTGCTTGGCTGCCTTATGGAAAGAGTGACAGTGCATTGGAGACCCAGATTCACCATAACTCACAGTTGCAGCAAAACATGCACTCAGACCTACAATCTACTGCTCTAGCCATCAGTGCTCAGAATCCATGGAAATGTAAGTGGTAATGGGGGAAATGAGGCAACACAGCCTCACTCCAGATGCCCATTATTCTCCAGGAGACAGAGTGGTATCAGTAGGCATCTGCAGGGAGCAGCGACAGAAAGATTTAGATGAAGGAGTGTAGGAATAAATGGTCTTTTTGTGAATGGCAGACAGTCACTAGTGGGATATCACAGAGATCACTGCTTGGGCACCACAATATAAATTAATGATGTGGATTAGGAAACTAACTGTAATATCTCCAAGTTTGCAGATGACGCAAAGCTGGGGAGAGGGTGAGCTGTAAAGAGGATACGGAGATGCTTTGGTGTAATTCAGACAAACAGAGGGAGTGGTATAATGCATGGCAGATGCAGTACAATGTGAATAAATGTGAGATTATCCAGTTTTATAGCAAAACAGGAAGGCAGATTATTATCTAAATGGCAACTGATTGAGAAAGGGTATGGTGCAACAAGACCTGGACATCCTTGGACACCAGTCGCTGAGGATAAGCATTGCAGATGCAGCAAGCAGTGAAATAGGCAACTGGTATGTTGCCCTTCATAGTGAGAGGATTCAGATACAGGAACAAGGATGTCTTGCTGCAATTATACAAGGCTTTGGTGAAACCACACTAAGAATATTGTGTGCAGTTTTAGAACATAGAACATTACAGCTCAGTACAGTCCCTTCAGCCTTTGATGTTGCACTGACTTGTAGAATCAATCTGAAGAACATCTATCCTACATGATTCCATTTTCATCCATATGTTTATCAAATGACCATTTAAATGCCCTTAAATTTGGCAAGTCTACTACTGTTGCAGTCAGTGCGTTCCACACCTCTACTACTCTCTGAGTAAAGAAACTACCTCTGAGATCTGTCCTATATCTATCACCCCTCAATTTAAAGCTATGCCCCCTCATGTGAGCCATCACCATCCAAGGAAAAAGGCTCTCAATGTCCATCCTATCTAACCCTCTGATTATCTGATATGTCTCAATTAAGTTACCTCTCAACCTTCTTCTCTCTAATGAAAACAGCCTCAAATCCCTCAGCCTTTCTTCATAAGGCCTTCCCTCCATACCAGGTAACATCCTAGTAAATCAACTCTGAATCCTTTCCAAAGCTTCCACATCCTTCCAACAACGTGGTGACCAGAACTGTACGCAATACTTAAAGTGCGGCCGCACCAGAGTTTTGTACAGCTGCAACTTGACCTCATGGTTCCAAAACTCAATCCCTCTACCAATAAAAGCTAACACACTGTATACCTTCTTAACAATACTATCAACCTGGGTGGCAACTTTCAGAGATTTATTTACATGAACACCGAGATATCTCTGCTCTTCTACACTGCCAAGAATCTTACCATTAGCCCAGTACTCTTTATTCTTGTTGCTCCTTCCAAAGTGAATCACCTCACACTTTTCCACATTAAACTCCATCTGCCACCTCTTTCGGTCACCCTATCTGAGGGAAAATATCCTGACTGTAGGTACACAAAGGTTTACCAGGATTTCCAAATCCATGCTGACTCTGACTTTGCTTAGAAAATGCTCTGTGACCATTACTTAATGGATTTTATTTATCACTGATATCAGACTGAATGGTCTACAATTCCTTGGTTTCTCTCTACTTCCTTTTTAAAATAGATTCATAGGGTTATGCAACATAGAAGCATGCTGTCCTTTGGCCCACCCTGTCTATGCTGACGAACAAATACCAAACTACACCCCAATCCCACCAAACTACTACTTGGTCCATAGCCAACCATGTCCTGGCATTTTAAGTATTTATCCAAATGCTTCTTAAATGTTGTGAGATTACGTGCCTCCACCATTCACTCAGGCAACATGTTCCATATTTCTACCAGCCTCTGGAGGAAAAAATCTTTCCTCAGATCCCGTCTAAACCACTTACTCCTCACCTTAAACGTATGCCTTCTGGTCTGCCATGGGAAAAAGATTGTTATGATCTACCCTGTCTGTGCCTCTCATAATTTTATACCTCAATCGGATTCCCCTCAACCTCCTCTGCTTCAGGGAAAACAAATCCATCCTATCCAATCTGTCCTTACAACTGAAACTTTCCATCCCAGGCTATATCCTGGTGAATCTCCTCTGCACCCTCTCCAGTACAATCATGTCATTCTGATATTGACCAGGACTGTACACGGTATTCCATCTGTGGCCTTACGAGTGTTTTAGAAGGTTTTAACAAGACTTTCTTGCTCCAATATTCCACATCCCAGCTTTTGAAGGCAATCTTATACCTACTTCACCACCCTGTCTATCTGTGCTGAAGCATTCAGGGATCTATGGACTTGTACACCCTTTGTCCCTCAGTACTTCCTAGGGACCCACCATTCATTGTGCATATCCTTCTCTTAATATTTGGAGATGCCGGTGTTGAACTGGGGTGTACAAAGTTAAAAATCATACAACACCAGGTTATAGTCCAACAGGCTTAATTGGAAGCACACTAGCTTTCGGAGCGATGCTCCTTCATCAGGTGATTGTGGAGGGCTCGATCGTAACACAGAATTTATACGGTATTCTAACAGTCCATCATATCTGCCATTTGATGACATCATGGCTGATCTGATAATGCTCAACTTAACTTGCCTACCTTTTCACATTAACCCATGATTCTTTTACTGATCAAAATTCTGTCGATCTCAGAATTGAATATACTTAATGACCCCGCCTCAGCAGCGCGCTGCAGTAAAAATTTCCACAGATTCACTTCCTCTGAGAGCAGACATTCCACCTCATCCCTGTCTTAAATGTGCAACCCATTATTCTGAGATTAAGCCCTCTGGGTCTGGACTCACATACAGTGGAAATAATCTCTCCATAAATACCCTGTCAAGTCCCTAATGAATCTTATGTGTTTCAAAAAGGTCTCTTTTCATTCTTCTACATGCCGATGTGTACAGATCCAATCTACTCAACTTCTCTTCAAATTGAATTGAATTGAATTTATTGTCACGTGTACTGAGGCACAGTGAAAAGCTGTGTCTTGCAAGCAATACAGGCAGATCACAGAGTTAAGTAGCATAGATAGTAAATAATAGGTAAACAGCGGCAAAAACAAAAACACAGATACAGGAGAATGTTAAGAGTTTGTGAGTCCATTCAGTATTCTAGCAAACAGTAGGGTAGAAACTGTTTCAAAACCAGCTGGTGCGTGTGTTTAGGCTTCCTTACCTTCTCCCTGATGATAGAGGTTGTAGAAAAACATTGCCCTGGTGTGATGGATCTTTGAGAATGCTGGCGGCCTTTCCTTGACAGCGGGCCTGGTAGGTGGGTTCTATAGATGGGAGGTTGGCCTTTATGATTGTCCGGGCCAAGATCACCACTCTCCATAACCATCTCCGATCTTGAATGGTAGTGATACATCCAGCCAGAATGCTCTCAATGGTGCACCTATAAAAGTTGGCAAGGGTATTGCCGTCATGCCAAATTTCCTCAGCTGCCTGAGAATGAAGAGACGTTGTTGGGCCTTTGTAACCAGTGCATCCACATGAAGAGTCCAAGAAAGTTTGTTGTGGATGACCACTCCCAGGAACTTGACACTCTTCACTCGTTCCACCTCTGTGCTGTTAATGTGTAGGGGGGCATGAGTAACATTCCGCCGAAAGTCAATAATGACTTCCTTGGTTTTGCCGGCATTGAGAGCTAGGTTGTTCGCAGTGCACCATTTTTCCAGGTCTTCCACCTCCCGTCTGTAGTCTGTTTTGTCGCCATCTGAGATTCGACCGTTCCTGGTGGTGTCATCAGTGAACTTGTTAATGGCATTAGTCTGGTATTTGGTGACGTAGTCATGGGTATACAATGAGTAAGTATGGGGCTGAGTATGCACCCCTGGGGGGCTCCAGTGTTGAGTGTTAGTGAACTATTGTTCCCAGTCTTCACTGATTGTGGCCTGTGGTTCAGGAAACTGAGGATCCAGTTGCAGAGTGTGGGGCTTAGTCCGAGATCACTAAGTTTAGTAATCAGACTTGAGGGGACAATAGTGTTGAAGGCTGAACTGTAGTCAATGAGTAGGATTCTTAGCTGTTCTTGGTGTCAAGATGTTCTGGGGAGGAGTGAAGGGCAAGTGATATGACATCTGACGTGGATCTGTTGGTCCGATGGGCAAATTGGAGTGGGTCAAGAGTAGTGGGGAGGCTGGAGTAGATTAATACCATGACCAGCCTTTCAAAGCACTTCATGCCCACCGAGGTTAGGGCCACTGGGTGGTAGTCATTGAGACATGCTGCATGAGCCTTCTTAGGCACAGAGGTGATGTTGGCCCTCTTGAAACAGGCAGGGACTGTTTCAGGGAGAGGTTGAAGATGTCCGAGGAGACCTCTGCCAGTTGATCTGCGCATGTTCTGAGTGCACAGCCTGATACTCCGACTTGTCCCATCATTTTCCTTGGATTCACAGGAAGGAAAACTGATCTGACCTCTGGCCCATCAAGTCTGATCTGTCATCTGATCGCAGCTGAAATGTTTCTCAACACCATGATCCTGCCTTTTCCTCACTAATCAAGCACCTATCTATCTCTGTCTTAAATACACTCAATGACATGACCTCCATAGCCCTCTGCGGCAAGGGCTTCCACATATTCACCACCCTCTGGCTGAAGACGTTCCTTTTCATCTCAGTTCTAAAGGACCATCTCTTCACTCTGGGGCTGTGCCCTCAGGTCCTAGTAGATATATTTTCTCCATGTTTACTCTATCAGTACTCTCAGTATTCTGTAAGTTCCAATCAGATTCCCCCTCATCCTTCTAAACTCCATTGAGTACAGATTCAGAGCCCTCACCGCTCCTCATATGGATTGAATAGAATAGAAATTTATTGTCACATGTATGTTTACATGAAAAATACGATGAAAAGTTCACCCCACCATGGTGCCTCCATCAGTGACAGAAGACAAACACAACAATAAATAAAAAAAATAAAACTACAACAACGTCCATCACAGCTCCCAGACTTGGAAAAGCTGATAAAGGAACGATGGAATATCCTGAAGATATAGGAAAATGAGACCACCTGCCAGGCCGTAGGAATACCTGAAAGCTAAAGATGAAAAGAGCTGCAGACGGGAAGAGACCTCCAGGCTGGGTTAAGACCACCATGCAGGAACAAGTCTGCCCCACCAGGATACCACCATGCTGTGCCAAGGCCGCTGCCTCTCCTCCTTCAAGCACCCGGGCCCAGCTGTGGACTCAGAGCCTCAGCCTAGCCTGCAATTGCATGCCAGTGGAGTAATCCTGAGACCTGTTCCTTGCTTGCCAGGATAGGGCAGGCTGGGGTAGAGCCACATCCTGTTTGTCCTGGTGTTGCCACCGCTGACAAAGGCCTCCTCCCTCACCAGCCAGTCTCCAGACTCACAATAAAAGGAAACAAAGGAAAAAAGGAAAAGAAAAAAGCCAGACAGAGAAGAGGAAACAAAGAGGAAAAAAGCCAACAGGAGCAGATGAGCTCCGGGCTCAGCCCACCTAGTCTTCCACCATCTGATATACTTTGTAGTCTGTAAGCTCTTCATTGCTGAATTATTCCTTTAAACCTCCTCTGGACCCCCTGCAAGGCTAACCCATACTTCACAAGGCAGCAGGAGGCTCAGTGGTTAGCCCTACTGCCTCACAGCACCAAGGACCTGGGTTCAATTCCACCCTTGGGCATCTGTCTGTCTGGCGTTTGCACATTTTCCCTGCACACGTATGGGTTTCCTCCGGGTACTTCAATTTCCTTCCATAGTCCAAAGATGTGCAGATTAGGTGATTCAGCCATGGGAAATGCAGGGTTACAAGGGATAGGGTAGGGGGTGAGTCTGGGTGGGATGCTGTTCAGAGACTCAGTGTGGGTTTATTGGGCTGAATGGCCTGTTTCCATACTGTCGGTATTCCATTATTTATGAAAGTACGAGCAGCATTGATAGGGTGGGAACAACATGGATATAGTGGATAGTGGGAGTCTTTTTCCCAGGATGGAAATGTCAAAACATAGGAGTTGTGTGTTTAAGATGATAAGGGGGAAATTTAAAGGAGATGTGCAGGCATGTATTTTTACATTGAGGGTGGTAGGTGCCTGCCATCTGGTAGCAGATTCAATAACAAAAGTTTAAGATGCATTTAGACAGACATATGAACAGACAAGGAACAGAGGGATATGGACCATGTGCTGGCAGATGTGACTAGTTTTGAATGGCATCATGGTCAGTACAGACATGGTGGGCTGACGGGCCTGTACCTGCACTGAACTTTTCTAAAGATTTTAAGTGTTTTTATGGCTAAGTTTTGTGAAGACAACTTTTTGTTTGAAAGGCAGGGGTGAGTCAATGTGAGCCAGTCACTGACACTGCTATCACTGATTGGTAAAGAAAAGGACAATGAGGGAAACTGGGAGGAAAGAGAGGACAAAGGCAAAGTGAGGGGAGAGAATGGAACAGAAAGGGAAGGATGTGCTGAACAATTTGTCTTTTCATTATAAGTTTCTGATTGGTCAAATGCGTTCCTTTCTGTGTTGTGATTACAATCTTTCTGGTCTATATTTTGTCATCACTGTGGTCAAGGATCTTATGAATTTCCTGTTGTCTTAAGCTGAAAACACATGACAATCCACACACTTCCTCCAATGTGAGAGAAATGAGTAATTGCTTCACTTCTTAATCCACAGAACTATGCAAATTCTCAGCCTACCATTTCCTCACAACATTTTGAAACCAAATTTGAAGTGAGCTAATTAGCATTTCACATTTCTGCAGTGTTTCTAATAATTTTTTCCGCAGACATTAAAGAAAAACCCCTGTAACAGAGATGTACAGCACGGAAACAGACTCTTCAGTCCAACCAGATAGCCTAAAAAAACTAGTCCCATTTGCCAGCATTGACCCATATCCCTCCAAACCCTTCCTACCCATACACCCATCCAGATGCCTTTTAAATGTTGTAATTGTACCAGCTTCTATCACTTCCTCTAACAGCTCAATCCGTACACATACCACCTCTGCATGAAAACGTTGCCCTTCAGGTCCCTTTCAAATCTCAAAAATAAAAACAGAAATTGCTGAAGAAACTCAGCAGGTTTGGCAGCAGCTGTGGAGGGAGAAACAGAATTAACATGTCAAATCCAATATGACTCTTCTTCCAAATGTGTTGTATTTATAGCGTGCCTTGCCTGTGCCCTTGACTGTATATGCCCTGACTTCCAATCTGACTTGTTTTTCCTTCTTTCTTTGTCTGTTTATCACCCCACTGTACCTCAACTCCATATCCCAGCCCCCTGCCAAATTAGTTTAGAAATTCCAAAAGGGTGACAACTTGAAGCTGCAGGAGAAAAGTGAGGACTGCAGATGCTGGAGGTCAGAGTCGAAGAGTGGGATGCTGGAAAAGCACAGCCCATCAGGCAGCATCTGAGGAGCAGGAGAATCGACGGTTTGGGCAGAAGACCCTCATCATTCCTTATGAAGAGCTTATGGCCGAAATGTTGATTCACCTGCTCCTCAGATGCTGCCTGTCTGGCTGTGCTTTCCCAGCACCACACTCTTCAAACTTGAAGCTTCCACCACAATGACCATAACGATGGTCAGGCAGAGTGGTGGAAATAAAGGAAAGTGAAGGAAGTAACATTTGTTCATGGGTCATTCTGCCCCACATGTCTAAAAACCAGCAGATTGAGAATTGGTTTGTTTGCTCCAATAAAGACTCTTGGGGGAAACTCGTGTCATTGAGTATACATCATCCTCAAGTGGAGTGATAATTGACAACAATGCAAGGTGCACTACAGGAACGTAACAAGCCTCCTTTGAAAGCTCCTTCCAAACCAACAACCTCCAATACCGAGAGGTAACAGGGCAGCAGACGTGTGCTACATCCTGACTTGGAAATGTATCACTGTTCCTTCAGCGTCACTGGGTTAAACTTCTGGAACTGACTCCCAAACAGCATTGTGGGTCCCAACTTAAATTCTGACAATAGTCAGGATAGCAGCTTCCCATCACCTTCTCAAAGGTAATTAGGGATGGGGATCAAATTAGGATGACCTAACCAGAAACACCCATGAAAGAATAAAGTTTAAGCAGTTAGTTTTCACAAATAGATCATGATAAAATAAAAATTGTGTCATATAAGTGGAGGGGGAAAACATTGTATGAATGTAGGAAGTTTTCAAATTTTAACAAGCCTGTTTGAAACTGTTAAATATTAAAACTATTTTTACTACTAGAAACATAGAAAATAGGAAGAGTAGGCAGTTTGAGCCTTCAAGCCTCATTTGCCATTCAATATAATCCTGACTGATCTTCCAAATCAGCACCCTCTTCCTGCTTTCTCCCCATACCCATTGATCCCTTTACTCGAAGAACTGTATCTCACCACTGTTTGAAAAGATTCAATGTTTCGGCTTCAACCACTTCTTATGGCAGAGAATTCCACAGGCTCACAGTTTTTGGGTGAAAGAACATTTCTTCATCTCAGTCCTAAATGGCCTGCCCCATATCCTTAGACTATGACCCCTGGTTCATCATACCCCAGTTATTGGAAATATCCTTCCTGCAATTTACGCTATCTAATCCTGTTAAATATACCACATGCCTTCTTCACCGCCTGCTGCACCTGCACACTTATATTCAACAGCAGGTTGACAGGGACATCCAGGTCTTGTTGCTCATTCCCCTTTCCCAAAGTATTACCATTCAGGTAATAATCTACCTGCCTGTTTTTCCTACCCAAGTGGATAATCTGACATTTATCCACATTATTCCACATTTGTCATGCATTTACCCAGTCACTCAACTTGGCCAATTCACACTACAGCAGCTCTGCATCCTCCTTACAGCTCACTCTCCCAATCAGCTTTGTGCTGTCTGCAAGCTTGGAGATATTTCATTTAGTTCCCTCACCTAAATCACTAATATATATTGTGAAAAGCAAGGGTCTAAATACTGATCCTATGGTATCCCAATAGTCACTGGCTGCGACTTGCAAAAAGTCACACTTATTCCTAATCTTTCTTTCCTGTCTACCAACCCATTTTCTATACATGTCAGCACACTACCCCCGATGCAGTTTAATTTCTTATGTAGGATTAGTGAGTTTTGAGAAGATTTGTGGCTCAGGTGGAGGTTCTGGATGTAGGTATGCCATTTCTCCACTTGGCAAATCCAGTTATTCATAAATAACATGTAGCACTGGAGTTTTTTGAAGAAGTAACAAAGAGGATTGATGAGGGCAGAGCAGTGGACGTGATCTATATGGACTTCAATAAGGCGTTCAACAAAGTTCCCCATGAGAGACTGGTTAGCAAGGTTAGATCTCATGGAATAAAGGAAGAACTAGCCATTTGGATACAGAACTGCTGAAAGGTAAAAGACAGAGGGTGGTGGTGGAGGGGTTGTTTTTCAGACTGGAGGCCTGTGACCAATGGAGTGCCATAAGCACCGGTGCTGGGTCCTCTACCTTTCGTCATTTATATAAATGATTTGGATGTGAGCATAAGAGGTATAGTTAGTAAGTTTGCAGATGACACCAAAATTCGAGGTGTAGTGGACAGCGAAGAGGGTTACCTCAGATTACAACAGGATCTTGATCAGATGGGCCAATGGGCGAGGAGTGGCAGATGGAGTTTAGTTTAGATAAATGCGAGGTGCTGCATTTTGGGAAAGCAAATCTTAGAAGGATTTATATACTTAATGGCAAGGTCCTAGGGAGTGTTGCTGAACAAAGAGACCTTGGAGTGCAGGTTCATAGCTCCTTGAAAGTGGAGTCACAAGTAGATAGGAAAGTGAAGAAGGCATTTGGTATGCTTTCCGTTATTGGTCAGAGTATTGAGTACTGGAGTTGGGAGGTCATGTTGTGGCTGTACAGGACATTGGCTAAGCCACTTTTGGAATATTGCGTGCAATTTTGGTCTCATTCCTACCCAAAGGATCTTGTGAAACTTGAAAGGGTTCAGAAAAGATTTACAAGGATGTTGCCAGGGTTGGAGGATTTGATGTATAGGGAAAGGTTGAATAGACTGGGGCTGTTTTCCCTGGGATGGGGGAGTCCAGAACTAGAGGGCATAAGTTTAGGTTGAGAAGGGAAAGAAATAAAAGAGACCTAAGGGGCAACTTTTTCACAGAGGGTGGCAGGTGTATGGAATGAGCTGCCAGAGGATGTGGTGGAGGCTGGTACAATTGCAACATTTAAGAGGCATTTGAATGGGTTTATGAATAGGATGGGTTTGGAGGGATATGGGCCAGATGCTGGCAGGTGGGACTAGATTGGGTTGGGATGGATAAATGGTCAACATGGATGAGTTGGACCGAAGGGTCTGTTTCTGTGCTGTACATCTCTATGACTCTATGAGGTAGTTTACTCCTATGCCGCATATGTTCTTCATGAAATGATGAGTGGGTTTGAGGGGCTGAATATTTTTTCATTAATTTATGGAATGTGGGCATCGCTAGTTCGGCCATCATTTATTGCCCATTCCTGGTTGCCTCGGGAGCAGTTAAATGTCAATCACACTGCGGTGGGTCTTGCATCATTTGCAAGTCAGAACAGGTGAGGAGGCAGTTTCCTTCTCTAATGCATATTAGTGAACATGAGGGGTCTTTCCAACAATCAACAATGGTCATCATGAGACTCTTAATTCCAGATTTTTATTGTACTCAAACGTCACCATCTGATTCAACTCAAAGACCCAGAATTAGTAGTCTAGTGATAATACAATTTAGGCTAACATCTGCTTATTGAATAGATTGATTTATTGATTTATTGTCTCACGTACCAAGGTACAGTGAAAAGATTTGTTTATGAGCAGTACAAAAGGATCATAGTAAGCAAGGATGTACCGATCAAAAAGACTTAGACAGAGGCATACAGGTTATATTGCACAGGGCATGTAGTAGATGAGATCAGCGGTGTCAAGACCAGCAAGAGTCCATTCATTAGTCTAATAACAGCCAGGAAAATGCTGTTCCTGAACCTGCTGTGTGTTCAGGCTTCTGTATCTTCTGCCTAACAGAATTGGTTGTAGGAGATCATTACTGGGGTGGGAGGGCTCTTTGATGACGTTGGCAGCCTTTCTGCAGCAGCAAGCCGTGGATGGAAGGTTGGCTTCCGTGATGGTCTGGGCTGTGCACACCACTTTCTGCAGTTTCTTATGGTCCTGGGCAGAGCAGTTGCTCCCACACCAGGCCATTACGCACCCGGACGGTACGCTTTCAGTCGTTTTTGTGAAGGAGGTGGGGACAAGAATGAAGCAAAGTTGTTGAGGATCCTGATGGACCTGCTGCATTTCCTCAACTCTCTGAGGAAGAAGAGGCATTGTTGTGCATTCTTGACTGTCAGATCTACCTGGGAAGTCCAGGGCAGGTCGTGTCGGTTATTGCCACACCAAGGGGTTTGATGCTTTCCATCCTCTCAACCTCCGCTCCATTTTTATCTAGATGGGGGCAAGTTGTCCTTCTGTGTGGAGTTTGCACATTCTCCCCGTGCCTGCGTGGGTTTCCTCCGGGCACTCCGGTTTCCTCCCAGAATCCAAAGATGTGCAGGTTAAGGTGAATTAGCTATGCTAAATTGCCCATAGTCTTAGATGCATTAGTCAGTGGTAAATTTAGGATAGGGGAATGGGTCTGGGTAGGTTACTCTTTGGAGGGTTGGTATGGACATATTGGGCTGAAGTCCCTGTTTTCTTATTGTAGGGAATCTAATCTTTCTTTCTGAAGTCAGTGATCAGCTCTTTAGTTTTGCGAAGTTGAGATACAGGTCGTTCTCATTGCACAGGGTCACCAAGAATAGAGGAATGTTTCGAAGGGCAGAGCGGCCTCCTGTTCCTCCTTTGTTTGTTAAAACCCGCCCCTCCTGTTCGAACAGGTATAACTGACGGCTCTTCTAGCCAATCGGCAGGGGAATGCAAATCCATCGAGGAGAAGTGAGGCGGGTTCTTGGGCCGGCAGCCAATGGGATCGAGGGCTGCAGGTAGCGCCATCAGTGGGTGAGGCTAACGGTGACGGCGCGGGCGGCGATTCAAAGGCGCAGCTCCAACGTTCGCCTCACCTCCTATGATTGACGGGAATCTTGACCAATAGCGACCGGGTACGCATTAACGGACGTGAGTTTCACCCAATTCCCTTTGGGCTAGTAGGTGGGCCCAGACCCATGCGACCAATAGGCGAAGAGGGCAGCGTCCGGGGGCGGGGCAAAGGAGCTGCCTTTAAAAGGCACGGACGGTTGTTTTGGGTTTTTGAAGCGGCCGCTCGTCTGTGGGAGGGTCGCTTGTGTTTTGCTGATAAATATTTTCTTTCAGCGCAGGCGGAGGGTTACTTGGAGTCGGGTTCGCTGATCGTGCCGTGTGTGTGTGTGTGTGTGGAAGCTCGGGCTGTGATGGTTCCCCAGGCCGTTCCCGGTCCCCGCTGCCCGGCCTCTTCATGCCGCCGCGCCCCGCGATCGCTCGCCTTCCACACGCGGCGTTTCCTCACCTCGAGAGCGGCGGCCACCGCCTTGGACACCAGTAGCAGCAGCGACATAGACTCCGTGTTTAGTCGACCCGCCTCCGTCTGAAGAGAGCCAGCGTTAGAGACAGACAGAGAGAGAGAGCGCGAGGCCTCGGTGAGGAGCGCCGGACCACTCGGGACCGGACATAACAAACCCGTCGGGTCCGCCAGGTAAGGGGTACCCCCTCTCCCCAGAGCCCGACTGAAGGTGCCGGGGGCGGGGGGACCAGGGCACTGTCACCAACAACTGTTGGGGGAAGGGGGAGCTAGTGGAACAATGGGATGGAGGGGGTTGCGAGGAAGGGTTAAAAATGTTGGGGGGGGGGGGGGGGAGAAAGGGCTTATGCCCGAAACGTCGATTCTCCTGCTCCTCGGATGCTGCCTGACCTGCTGCGCTTTTCCAGCACCTCACTTTCAGCTCTGATCTGCAGTCCTCACTTCTAACTAAAAATGTGGGAGCCTTCCCCTTGTGAAGGCATTGTGGGGCAAGAATGTGGGGGACGTCCTTGGTGGGGGGGGGCAAGAATAAGGGGTAACATTAGGAGGGGTGGCAAGATTGCAAGGCAGCTCGGTGTATTTGTGGGGTGCAAGAATGTGGGTTTCTAGGGGTTGGAGAAGAATATGGGGCTCCACTGGGGGATACTTGTTTGGGTGGGGCAAGTGTTGGACATCAGTGTTTTTGTGAAGGAAGTCACAAAAATGTGGGGAAATACTTGTGGGGTAGTATGGGGATGTTTTTGTGGTGGAGCACTAGGAGTGTTTGTGGGGTAGAGGAGGGAAGGGATGTTTGAAAGTGACTCTTTGCCCCTCCATTGGGTGTGTATGGGTTAAAAATTGCAGTCAGGTAGTGACTGGCTGCTCAAGCAGCTGCTGTTGTAAGTGGATATAAGCAGTGTCTCAATCTTGCTGACATTGTAAACAAAAACAAGATGTTGGAATTTGATTTTGAAATGGAAAGGAAAAACTCTGCAGCTTAGCCAAGGTGCAGAGAATAGGTGTGTTAACATTTCATTAACACTACTGTCAGTGTCATGAGTTGCAATAGTGTCTCTAAGTTAGTGAACTGTCACACTTTGGGCAGGATGATTTTAATAGCATCTAGTAGTGCTGTGGGAAATATTCATCCCAAGCTGCAGATGTTGTCAGGCTGTTAGAATGTTGAACATTGCCAAACTAAGTTTCCCAAGCCTATGAGCAATTTCTCCTTGCTGTCTAGAATTAGTGGTCAGTTACCCAGTAGTGCATTCTGGGCTGCACCAGCTGGACAATCATAATCCCAGAATTGCATATAACAGGTCTTGGTTTTGCAAGCATGGACTGGTACAGGTCATCCCTGAAGTTAACCTCCTGCTCAATTCTTTCTGGGGTCTCAGCAATATCCTGTGATTGGGAAATATAACTTTTGTAGCAGTGTTTTTTAAAGTTTTTAATCTGTTCAATTTTATTGAAGCTTTCACTTTTCAGAGATCATAGAATCCCTACAATGTAGAAAGGTGCCTCAAGTCTGAAATCCCTTTCTTAAAGTGAAAGGAATGATTTAAAGGCATGAAGGGCAAATGTTTTATGCAGGGAGGCTTGCATGTGGACTGAATGTACAAAATGGTGGATATGTATAAAATATTTATCCCACTTGGATGGGATATGTGAATAGTCAAGGTTTGGAGGGATGTGGGCCTAGCTTAGTTTGGGATTGTCAGCCTTGACTGGTTTAGACCCGAGGTCTGTTTCTGTGCTGTATGATTTGGCCCATTGAATTGGCACCAACCGTCTGAAAAGCATCTCTCGGACCCCTTCCCTAAATCTTCCAGTTAAGATTGTTAATCTGCCTAGTCTACACGTTCTTGGACACTACAGGGCAGTTTAATGTAGGCAAATGACCTAACTACACACTTTTGGACTGTAGTTTTAAAACAATCCAAAGCACCTGCTGGAAACCCATACAGGCATGGTGAATGGATGTATTCTGGTCACCTGAGGTTGGAATCAAACCTAGACCCTGGTGCTGAGGCAACTGTGCTAACCGTTTACCTAAATGTCTGAGTTTCAATTAAGAAATAACAAGTAGCCATTTTTCTGGATGTGTGGATAGTAATCTAGTAGATATCAGTTCTTATAGGGGCGTAAGAGCAAGAATGGACCATAACTCCTGAACCTACACTTTCTATTTGGCATAAGGATGCCATTAAGACAAGTGAAGAAGAATTGAGACTAGAATTTGTAATATTATACAAAGCTGTGGAACCTTGCTTTAGTATATTAAAGCAATTTTCTCTTTTCCAATGGTTTTATAGGGCTGATTTATTTACAATAATGCCATGTTCTGATTATTCCTGAATCACTTCTATGCAAACTAGAAAACTACCAATCTACTTTGCTTGATATTGGAGTGTTAAGCTCTCTAGTTTAGAAATCAAGGTTTTACCATGTTTCTCCCTTTAGTCTTGAATGGATTTGCCTTTTATTTTACTGTCCCTTGGTTCCACAGCCAGGGTAAAATTTCTGAATGTACTGCTATTGTTTAAATTTTGTAAATTGGAGTACCTTTCTTTCACTAATTCAGGAGAAAATATAGGCCTAGTTATCTGCTTAAGAAATCTGTCTGAACATAAGCAGTTCTTGTGGCAACTATGCTTTTCCTTAGGCTGAGGAATTAAGACAGTGTTGTACTCGAATACAATCTCGCCAGTGTTTTTGTTCTTGTACTTTGCCATGCACAGGATGTCTGCCTTTATGGCATTCTGAATTGCTTGCAGTGAATGCATACTGTCTCGTTGCATGCTGAACAATCCTCAGATGCTTTTATGCATTAATCCTCAATCCGTTTAAATCCTAGTGAGTTTTGACTTGTAGCTCAGAACATAGAACATTACAGCACAGTACAGGTCCTTTGGCCCTCAATGTTGCACTGACCTGTCATATCAATCTGAAGCCCATCTAACCTACACTATTCCATGTCCATATGTTTGTCCAATGTCTACTTGAATGTACCGAATGTTGGCAAATCTACTTTTGCAGGCAAAGCATTCCATACCCTGACTACTGAGTAAAGAAACTACCTCTGACATCTGTCCTATATCTATCAACCCTCAATTTAAAGCTATACCCCCTTGTTTGCTGTCACTATCCAAGGAAAAAGGGTGGACAGGGAGAGCCTATCTAGTCCTCTGATTATCTTATGTCTCTAAGTCACCCCTCAACCTTCTCTCTAACTAAAACAGCTTCCAGTCCCTCAGCCTTTCCTCGTAAGACCTTCCCTCCATACCAGGCAACATCCTAGTAAATCTCCTCTGCACCCTTTCCAAAGCTTCCACATCCTTGTACTGTGGTGACCAGAACTGTACACAATACTCCAAGTGTGGCTGCACCAGAGCTTTGTACAGCTGCAGCATAACCTCATGGTTCCAGAACTCAATCCCTCTATTAATAAAAGCTAAAACACTGTATGCCTTAACAACCCTGTCAACCTGGGTGGCAACTTTCCAGGATCTGTGTACCTGGACACTGATCCCTCTGCTCATCTACACTACCAAGAATCCTGCCATTAACCCAGTACTTTGCATTCCGGTTACTCCTTCCAAAGTGTATCACCTCACACTTGTCTGCTTTAAACTCTGTTTGCCATCTCTCGGCCCAGCTCTGCAGCTTATCTGTCTCTCTAACTTGCTACATCCTTCGTCACTATGCACAACCCCACTGACCTTAGCGTTGTCTGCAAATTTACTAACCCACCCTTCCACGCCCTCATCCAGGTCGTTTATACAAATGACGAACAGCAGTAGACCCAACACCGACCCTTGCAGTACACCACTAGTAACTGGACTCCAGGATGAACATTTCCCATCAACCACCACCCTCTGTCTCCTTTCAGCAAGCCAATTACTGATCCCAACTGCTATATCTCCCACAATCCCTTTCCCCTGCATTTTATACAATAGACTACTGTGGGGAACCTTATCGAATGCCTTGCTGAAATCATATACAACACCTCAACCGGTTTACACTCATCTACCTGTTTGGTCACCTTCTCAAAGAACTCAATAAGGTTTGTGAGGCACGACCTACCCTTCACAACTGTGCTGATTATCCCATATCAAATTATTCTTTTCTAGATGGTTATAAATCCTATCTCTTTTATAATCCTTTCCAACACTTTGCCAACAACTGAAGTAAGGCTCACTGGTCTATAATTACCAGGGTTGTCTCTACTCTCCTTGAACAGGGGAACCACATTTACTATTCTCTAGTCATCTGGCACTAATCCTATAGACATTGAATTAAAAGATCAATACCAAAAGCTCTGCAATCTCCTCTGACTTCCCAGAGGATCCTAGGATAAATCCCATCTGGCCCAGGGGACTTATCTATTTTCACACTCTGCTGGATTTCTAATAACTTTTCCTTGTGAACCTCAATCCCACCTAGTTTAGTAGCCTATATCTCAATATCCTCCTTGACAACATTGTCATTTTCTTTGGTGAATATTGTCGAAAAATATTCATTTAGTGCTTTCCCCTATCTGACTCCATACAACTCCCCACTACTATCCTTGATTGGCCTTAATCTTATACATCATTCTTTTATTCCTCTTTAGGAGGTTCTGGATTTAGGTTTGATTACTGAGCTGAAAGGTTCACTTTCAGATGTTTTGTCACTATACAGGTAACATTGTCAGTGATCCTCTAGATGAAAAACTACTGATTCCTGCTTTGTTTGGGCTGCTTTGGGTTGTCATTTCCTGTTTCTCAGGGGTGGTAAATGGTGTCCAAGTCAGTGTTTAGATTAGATTGTGTGGAAGCAGGCCCTTAAGCCCAACAAGTCCACACTGACCCTCCAAAGAACAACCCACCCAGACTCATTCCCCTACATTTATCCCTTCACCTAAACTGCAGGCAATTTAGCTTGGCCAATTCACCTAACCTGTGCACTTTTAGGACTGGGAGGAAATTGGAGCACCCAGAGGAAACTCATGCAAACGCTGGGAGAATGTGCAAATCCATGCAGATTTCTGATTGACTTGATCCCATTTTCCAGGAAACAACCTCATCAACCCAAAGAAATATAAATAGAAAGCAGGAATCATCAGTGCTTGATCCAGAGGATCACTGAAGAGGTTACCCAGTACAGTGATAAGGTCTGAAAATTAACCTAGCTCAGCAAGCAAATCTAAGTGTTAAAACACTTCTTGGAGGCATGTTCTAATTGAGTTTGAATCTGACTTTGGCAAGTAGTTAACTACACTAAGCTTATCATTACTTATATGACTGGAATAAAACTGGTCTTGTGATATAGGGAAGTAAATATGCTGTCCTCGGCTATCTAGCCTTCACACCTCCAGACCAACAGCAATGTGAATGCTTCTTAACAGCCTCTTCCCCCCCCCCACCCCCCCCCACCCCAAAAAAAAATTCAGGATGGGCAACAAGTACTTGCCTAGCAAGTGGCATGTATATCCCATGAATGAGTAAATGGAAAAATCCCAAGTACTAATTTTGCTAACCACTGTGTAGCATTTTGTCAAGCTTTCCAAAAGTTCAAACATATAAATTGCAGTACTTATCAACCATGCTCATAACATCCTCAGACTGAGCATGTCACATCAATGCTGGCCAAGTAGGGCATCACTGGCCTAAAAATGGTTATTGGGGTAAACTCTGGTTGGAGGCAAACTTCTCACATGGAGAGCAGTAAAGATCTGCCATCAGTTCGGAGTCTGTCCTGGGCCCAAATGTTTTCAGCTTCAAGGACCTTCCATCAGTCAGAAGTGTGGATGTTCACATGTTCTGAACACTGCATTCTCGTACTCCAGCAGTCCATGTCTAGATCTTTTATTTAGATAACATTAAGGCTTGGACTGACAGGTGAGTTACACTTTCAAATTCCAGGCAATCCAATCTACATTTAGAGACAGATGGAGGGAAGATAGCATTTGGGGAGGATGCAGAAGGATTTGAGTGGGCAAGAAGTAGCAGGTGGAGTACAGTTTGAGGAAGTGTGGTGTCATGCACCTTGTAGGAAGAATAAATCTGGATTCTCCGTAAATAGGGAGAAGATTGAAAAGTCTTGAGTAGCCTAACTTCTGCTCTTATTCATTATGCTCTGAAAGACAATCAATCAACCATCCCTTGGGTTCTTAAAGGTTTTACACAGGTGATGCAATTCACACACCTTGTGTGAACAGTTTAAAAACTAATTGAAACTTGTACTAGCTAGGTGACCCCCTTTTGTAGGCATGCAAAGTTGAGTCAGTGAGTCCCTGAACAAAGAACATATCTCCTCTTATACGGGTAGGTTGGCCATGCTTGCAGATGCTCTGGCCACTCTCTACTCATTCACATGCTACCCCAGGTACAATAGCAGGATGACATCATCCTTTGAGAATGTCTGCATAATGATGCCCCAGGAATATGGCAATTTCCTGACTGTAATTCCCAAAGACAATGCAGATGTGACGTACCTGACCAGAAAGCATTTCTGAACGAAAGATAGAATGATTATTTAACAGGGAAGTGATGGCAAATGGCTGTAAAAATGAAGTGTGAATTACAATGGATGGTCACTGACATTCATTTTTGTCTCTACCCAAAGCCATTAAAGGGTTAAACTGGACTATTACATCAATGTCCAGAGATATTCCCATTTTAATTTCTTAACACTACACCTTTTTCAAATTACTGAAACCCCCCTATCAATGTCCTTAGTTATCGTTGAATAAAACTCAATTGCACTTCACAGTCTCTACAAAAGTAAGTCAGAGGCTAGGAATACTGCTAAGGCACTATTTCTAAAGCCTGTCCACAACCTACAAGTCGGAAATGAGGCCATGCTCCCCACTTGGCTGAATGGTACAGCTTGACCCCACTTGGGGAGATGCGGCCTGTTTGACGAGCACCACATCTATGTCTACACACAGCTACTAACTACCTTCAAGGTAAACTGCAATAATTCACAAGATTTTTCAACAGCACGTTGCAAACTCTTCCAACCCTTAAAGGTAAGAGCAGCAGGGAGTTTCCTGAGCTACTCAGTATCCTGGCTTGGAATTATAAACAGTTCTTTTGCCATGTCCTCCTAACTACATAGTAGGCCAACCTACAGTGTGGACTGTGGCATTCAAGACAGTTCACTGCCACCTTCAGGGCCAACAGTAACACAACATCCCACAAACTCTCAAATTTGCAACTTCTATCAAAATAATTTCTAAATGTCTAGTGACCCTACCCTTGTGGGTTCTGGTATTCTGACTACTGACTGGTCACGTAAGGATTTTGTCAAAATAAGGTCACTGGGGGGGGGGTTTACCTATAGGCTTAATTTTTGTACTTCTAAATGTTACTATTAGTGTGGCTTGTGTACTTGTCACTGGAGGTGCTAAGTCTCCGCTAGCAGCATGGCACCTGAGAATTAACTCTGGTAAATTTCCAAAAGTTGAGATCCAAATTCATGAGTAGTTATCTGGAAGGGCAGATCACAATAAGTGAAGGCTGTTCATTCCTGAAACTTAAATCTGAAAGTCTTGTTTTGTGATTTTTTTCATTAAGTCACAAGCTGTCAAAGAATCAAATTTTCAAGCAGCTGCTCTGGCTGCAAGCATCAGAACTCCTAGTTGAATAGGAAATCTGGGACTTGTGATTACTAAGCAATGTGTTCCATATTCTTGAAATTGACTGAACTTTTGCTGTTTATAGCATTACTTGTTACTGTAGAAATGCATTTCTAATCCTTGCAATTGGCATGTTTAAAGCCATTCCAATTGGTTTTGATGGGACACCTTTTTAATTCAATCCTGAATGCAAAGGGATAACTATGTAAATTTCAATTACTTTTGTGAAAAATCACTTCAGGTGAAAGCATTTGGGACCAAATGTCCTTCCTTACACTGTTTTACAAGCTCCTTCTGAAGGTCTCTGGGATAAAACTGATTTTTGCACTCATGCAAGTGCTTGGTCCAAAACCACCAAGGCAGAATTTGTAAATACCCATGAGCTGCCATACTGACTTTCAACTAAGATTTATGCCTTGCTGGCTTGCTCTTGAGCTCTGTAAACTGACCTATTTGCCATAAAGATGTAGTGTTCTGTGAACTGAAATGTTGTTTGGATTTGATTCACACTTAAACTACTAAATGTGAATCCATCTTAACACTCAACTACAAAACAACATTGAAATATTTTCACTGGTGACAATGCTTTGCTTTGATAGCCACTTTAGAAGAGGGAGACTGTTATCATTTCAGCCTGTAGCCATTTTTCTTCAAATTCCATCAATTATTTAGTATGGAGGACAGGCACACTCCTGCCTCCTGCCTAACTGGGTAGGTATAGGGGGTTTCTTCATTACTGACAATGTTGCAGTGCATTTTCATGTTTTGTCAACATGAATTGGTTATAGTGCAATTGATTGTGGGTGCTCTTTTTTTTATTATTTAACCTTCTATTGAACCAGTGGTGATTTTTGTTTCTGAACTGCAGTTTTCTAAGGGAGGTTGTAGAAGTACACTCTTGTACAAGGAATGCACTACTGTCTGTCCTTGGTTGCCCCCAAGTGTTTTTAGTTTGTGTGGCTCCTGAGAGCAAGACTGGCTCCATGCAAATGAAAACAAATGGATAGGTCTAGAAAACAAGAACTTGGTTCAACTAACTCATCTGGTAACCTGCACTTGGCCCTTGTGGTTTTGTACATTTTTAAAATTGATCTCTTCAAACTGGATAGGTGGTATTTGGGAAGAGCTTGTACAAGTCCATCTTGAAATGTAAAATTAGTTTTGAGAATTGATGACCTCTCAGCTGATAATGATGGGATTCACTAACTTCCTAGTAAATGCTACGTGCACTGGAACAATCAGCTATGCACTGGCTAGAGCTGTTGTTCATTCCTGCTTGGATTCAAAGACCACGATCTACACTTTTTTTGTGTATTCAGTTCTGTACCTTGGCTCCAGATTTAGGATTGTTACCAAGATTAGATCTTTTGTTCAGAATCTAACCAATAAGCTGTAGTGTAAATCAGCCTTTAGCCTGTTGAGGGTCAATTTAAACTTTACGGCCATGTTTCAACACTTTGTTCTAGTATGGGTGTTAGGATAGAATGATTAGAATGCTGAGGGAGATTTGTCCCACTGTCCACTTCAGGCCTCTGCAGGGATGACTCATGGTCCATCTCCTGTTCTGAATGGCAATGTACCTGCATTTGTAGACAGCTTGATCAGGGTTAATTCCCTTTAATTTAAAGGGAATTAATATTTTGGCAGACTTGATTTGAATTGAGGTAACAGTGTTGCTAGCAAGTAATGCACTTGTGGTCTGCGCAGACTTTTCAGTAAAATAAGCTGAAATTGAAGACCAACTAACTCATTTGGTAACCAGCACTTGGCCCTTGTGGCTTTAAATTGGTCTCCAAACTGGGTAGGTGGTAATTGGATTTTAAAGTTGAATGAGATGAAAAGCTGGATGGTAGAGCCATGTTTCAATGACCGTCTCTTTCAGTGGGTTCTGCAGGACTTGGTGTACGTCAGTG